>NC_084733.1:92659900-92737400 GCF_033978785.1 Entelurus aequoreus
ATCTGTCCAATCTAAGTCTAAGACTAGCTGTGACCAATCTATGTCTAGGACTAGATCTGACCAATTTAAATGTAAGACTATATTTCTCCAATCTACATATACGACTAGATACAGTATGTCCAATCTAAGGCTAAGACTAGATTTGTCAAATCAAAGTCTAAGACTTGATCTGAACAACTTAAGTCTAAGACTAAATCTGACCTATCTAAGTCTAAAACTAGATTTGTCATATGTAAGTCTAAGACTAATTGTGACCAATCTAATTCCAAGACTATATCTGACCAATGTATGTCTTACACTAGATATGACCAATCTAAGTCTAAGATTAGATCTTTCCAATCTAAGTCTAAGACTAGATGTGACCAATGTACGTATGTCTTACACTAGATATGACCAATCTAAGTCTAAGACTAGATGTGACCAATGTACGTATGTCTTACACTAGATATGACCAATCTAAGTCTAAGATTAGATCTGTCCAATCTAAGTCTAAGACTAGATGTGACCAATGTACGTATGTCTTACACTAGATATGACCAATCTAAGTCTAAGACTAGATGTTACCAATGTATGTCTTACACTAGATATGACCAATCTAAGTCTAAGACTAGATCTGTCCAATCTAAGTCTAAGACTAGATGTTACCAATGTATGTCTTACACTAGATATGACCAATCTAAGTCTAAGACTAGATCTGTCCAATCTAAGTCTAAAACTAGATGTGACCAAACTAGGTCTAAGACTAGATCTGACCAATTTAAATCTAAGACTATATTTGTCCAATCTAAGTATACGACTAGATATGTCCAATCTAAGACTAAGACTAGATTTGTCAAATCACAGTCTAAGACTAGATCACAACAATCTAAGTCTAAGACTATATCTGATCAATCTATGTCTAAGACTAAATCTGACCTATCTAAGTGTAAGACTAGATTTGTCAAATGTAAGCCTAAAACTGATTGTGACCAATCTAAGTCTAAGACTAGATCTGACCAATGTATGTCTTACACTAGATATGACCAATCTAAGTCTAAGACTAGATCTTTCCAATCTAAGTCTAAGACTAGATGTGGCCATCTAGGTCTAAGACTAGATCTGACCAATTTAAATCTAAGACTATATTTGTCCAATCTAAGTATATGACTAGATATGTCCAATCTAAGGCTAAAACTAGATTTGTCAAATTAAAGTCTAAGACTAGATCTGAACAATCTAAGTCTAAGACTATCTGACCAATCTAAATCTAAGACTAAATCTGACCTATCTAAGTCTAAAACTAGATATGACAGATGTAAATCTAATATTAGATCTGACCAATCTGACTCTAAAACTAGATGTGACCAATCCAAGAATAAGACTAGATTTTAACAATCTAAGTCTAAGACTACATTTGACCAATGTAAGTCCAAGATTAGACCTTTCCAATCTAAGTCTAGGGTGAGATCTGACTAATCTGAGTCTAAGACTAAATCTGTCCAATCTAAGTCTAACACTAGATGTAACCAATCATAGCTTAAAACTAGATCGGACCAATCTAATTCTAAGACTAGATCTGACTGATCTAAGTCTAAGACTACATCTGTCTAGTGTAAGTCTAAGACTATATTTGACTTGACCAATCTAAATCTATGACTAGGTCTGTCCAATCTAAGAATGCATCTGAAAAATCTCTAGCTCTAAGACTAAAGCTTTCCAATCTAAATCCAAGACTATATCTTACCCAACTAAGTCTAAGACTAGATGTGACCAATCTAAGTCTTAAACTAATTCTGACCAATCTGACTCTAAAATTAGATGTGACCAATCTAAGTCTAAGACTAGATGTGACCAATTTTCATCTAAAACTAGATGTGTCCAATCTAACTCTAAGACTATAGTTGGCCAACTAAGTCCAAGACCAGATCTGTCCAATTTAAGTTTTAGACTAGAGCTGACCAATCTAAATCTAAGACTAGATTTTCCAATTGTAGGTCTCAGACTAAATCTGGACAATCTAAGTATAAGACCAGATCTGTCAAGTCTAGGACAAGACCTGACCAATCTAAATCTAAGGCAATATTTGTCCAATCGAAGTATAAAACTAGATATGTCCAATCTAGGTCTAAAAGTAGATTTGTCAAATCAAAGTCTAAGACTAGATCTGAACAATCTAAACCAAAGATTATATCTGCCCAATCTAAGTGTAAGACTAGATCTGCCCAATCTAAGTCTAAAACTAGATCTGATCAATCTACGTCTAAAACTAGATGTGGCCATTCTAAGTCTAAGGTTAGATCTGACCAATCTAAGTATAAGACTAGAGCTTTCCAATCTAAGTCTAGGGCTAGATATGACCAATGTAGATCTAAGACTAAATCTTTCCAATCTAAGTCTAAGACTAGATCCGACCAATCGTCTAAAAGTAGATCTGTCCAATGTAGGTTTAAGACTAAATCTGACCAATCTAAGACTAGATCTGACCAATCTAGTATAAGACTAGATTTGACTAATCTAAGTTTAAGACCAGATCTGACCAATTTAAGTCTAAGACTAGATCTGCCCAATCTAAGTCTAAAACTAGTTCTGATCAATCTAAGTCTAAAACTAGATGTGGCCATTCTAAGTCTAAGGTTAGATCTGACCAATCTAAGTATAAGACTAGAGCTTTCCAATCTAAGTCTAAGGCTAGATATGACCAATGTAAATCTAAGACTAAATCTTTCCAATCTAAGTCTAAGACTAGATCCGACCAATCGTCTAAAAGTAGATCTGTCCAATGTAGGTTTAAGACTAAATCTGACCAATCTAAGACTAGATCTGACCAATCTAGTATAAGACTAGGTCTGACTAATCTAAGTTTAAGACCAGATCTGACCAATTTAAGTCTAAGACTAGATGTGACCAATCTAAGTTTAAGACGTGATCTGACCAATTTAAGTCTAAGACTAGATGTGACCAATCTAAGTTTAAGACTTGATCTGACCAATTTAAGTCTAAGACTAGATGTGACCAATCTAAATTTAAGACTAGATCTGACCAATCTGACTCTAAAACTAGATCTGACCAATCTAAGTCTATCTTCAGAGCTTTCCAATCTATGCCTAAGACTATATTTGACCTATCTAAATCTAAAATTAGATCTGACCTAAGTCTAAAACTAGATCTGACCAATCTAAGTCCAAGTCTAGATCTGACAAATCTAAGTCTAAAACTAGATGTGACCAATCTAAGTCTCAGACTAGATCTGTCCAATCTAAGTCCAAGACTAGATCTGACCATTTAAGTCCAGGACTAAATGTGACCAATCTAAGTCTAAGACGAGATCTGACCAATCTAAGTCTCAGACTAGATATTTTCAATCTAAATCCAAGACTAGATCTGATCAATCTAAGTCTCAGAATATATCTGACTGATGTAATTCTAAGACTAAATCTGACCTATTTATGTCTAAAACTAGATCTGACCAATCATAGTCTAAAAGTAGATCTGTCCAATGTAGGTTTAAGACTAAATCTGACCAATCTAAGACTAGATCTGACCAATCTAGTATAAGACTGGATATAACTAATCTAAATCCAAGACTAGATCTGACCAATGTAAATCCAAGACTTAATGTGACCAATCTAAATCTAAGACTAGATCAATCTAATTTAAATCCAAGACTAGATCTGTCCAATCTAAATTTAAAACTAGACCTGTCCAATCTAAGTCTAAGACTAGATCTGTGAAATCTAAATCTAAGACTAGATATGACCAATCTAAGTCTAATACTATATCAGACCAATCTGAATCTAAAACCTGATTGGTTAAATCTAAAATTAAATTTAACCAAATTTTAGTCTAAAACTAGATCTGAATAATCCAGTCTGAGACTAGATCTGTCAAATATAAATCTAAGACTGAATGTGACTAATTTTAGTGTAAGACTAGATCTGTTTAATGTAAGTCTAAGACTAGATCTGTCCAATCTAAATCGAAGACTAATTGTGACCAATCTAAATCTAAAACCAGCTCTCACTAATCTAAATCTAAGATTATATCAGACCCATCTAAATCTAAGACTAGATCTGACTAATCTAAGTCTAATACTATATCAGACCAATCTTAATCTAAAACCTGATTGGTTAAATCTAAAATTAAATTTAACCAAATTTTAGTCTAAAACTAGATCTGAATAATCCAGTGTGAGACTAGATCTGTCAAATATAAATCTAAGACTGAATGTGACTAATCTTAGTGTAAGACTAGATCTGTTTAATGTAAATCTAAGACTAGATCTGAATAATCCAGTCTGAGACTAGATCTGTCAAATATAAGTCTAAAACTGAATGTGACTAATTTTAGTGTAAGACTAGATCTGTTTAATGTAAATCTAAGACTAGATCTGAATAATCCAGTCTGAGACTAGATCTGTCAAATATAAGTCTAAAACTGAATGTGACTAATTTTAGTGTAAGACTAGATCTGTTTAATGTAAATCTAAGACTAGATCTTAATAATCCAGTCTGAGACTAGATCTGTTAAATATAAGTCTAAAACTGAATGTGACTAATTTTAGTGTAAGACTAGATCTGTTTAATGTAAGTCTAAGACTAGATCTGTCCAATCTAAATTGAAGACTAATTGTGACCAATCTAAATCTAAAACCAGCTCTCACTAATCTAAATCTAAGACTAGATCTGACTAATCTAAGTCTAATACTATATCAGACCAATCTGAATCTAAGACTAGATTTGACTAATCTAAGTCTAATACTGTATCAGACCAATCAGACCGTTATGTTTATGAACCAACCAGTGTCTGATATTAATAATAATCCTACAGTTATGTTGATGGTTCAATGTAAAGTGTCTGATATTAATAATAATCCTACAATTATGTTTATCTCCTAATGTAAAATATGTGATATTATTAATAATCCTGCAGTTATGTTTATGGTTCAATGTAGAAATATTTGATATTATTAATAATCCTGCAGTTATGTTTATGGTTCAATGTAGAAATATTTGATACTTTAAATAATCCTGCAGTTATGTTTATGGACCAATGTAACATGTCTGATATTAATAATAATAGTAATAATAATCCTGCAGTTATGTTTATGGACCAATGTAAAATGTTTGATATTATTGATAATCCTGCAGTTATCTTGATAGACCAATTGAAAAAAATGTGATATTAGTAATAATCTTGCAGTTATGTTCATGGACCAATGTAACATGTCTGATATTATTAATAATACTCATGCAGTTGTGTTAATGGACCAATGTAACATGTCTGATATTATTAATAATAATAATCCTGCAGTTATGTTAATGGAACAATTTAAAATGTCTGATATTATTAATAATAATAATCCTGCAGTTATGTTTATGGACCAATGTAAAATGTATGATATCATTGATAATCCTGCAGTTATGTTTATGGTTCAATGTAAAATGTCTCATATGATTAATAATAATACAGTTATGTTCATGGTTCAATATAAAATGTTTGTCATATTAATAATCCTGCAGTTATGTTTATAGACCAATTTAAAATGTGTGATATTATTAATAATCCTACAGTTATGTTTATGGTTCAATGTAAAATGTCTGATATTAATAATTATTTATGCAGTTGTGTTAATGGACCAATGTAAAACTTCTGATATTATTAATAACCCTGTATTTATGTTTCTGGTTCAATGTAAAATGTTTGATATTAATCATTATTTTTGCAGTTATGTTTATGGACCAGTGTAAAATTGCTGATATTATAGATAATCCTGGAGTTATGTTTATAGACCAATTTAAAATATGTGATATTATTAATAATCCTGAAGTTATGTTTATGGTTCAATGTAAAATGTCTGATATTAATAATTATTTCTGCAGTTGTGTTAATGGACCAATGTAAAATTTCTGATATTGTTAATAATCCTGCAGTTATGTTTATGGACCAATGTAAAATATGTGATATTATTAATAATCCTACAGTTATGTTTATGGACCAATGTAAAATGTCTGATATTAATAATGATTTCTGCAGTTGTGTTAATGGACCAATGTAAAATGTGTGATATTAATAATAATAATAATAATAATAATAATAATACCTGGGATTTATATAGCGCTTTTCTAAGTACCCAAAGTCGCTTTACATATTAAAAATCCATCATTCATTCACACCTGGTGGTGGTAAGCTACTTTCGTAGCCACAGCTGCCCTGGGGTAGATTTATGTTTATGGTTCAATGTAAAATGTCTGATATTAATAATAATAGTCATGCAGTTATGTTTATGGTTCAATGTAAAATGTCTGATATTAATAATAATAGTCATGCAGTTATGTTTATGGTTCAATGTAAAATGTCTGATATTAATAATTATTTCTGCAGTTGTGTTGATGGACTAATGTAAAATTTCTGATATTATTAATAACCCTGTATTTATGTTTATGGTTCAATGTAAAATTTTTGATATTAATAATTATCTATGCAGTTATGTTTATGGTTCAATGTAAACTGTTTGATATGAATAATTATTTATGCAGTTATGTTTGTGGACCAATGTAAAATGTTTGATATTAATAATAATCCTACAGTTATGTTTATGGTTCAATGCAAAATGTCTCATATGATTAATAATAATACAGTTATGTTTATGGTTCAATGTAAAATGCTTGATATTAATAATAATCATGCAGTTATGTTTCTGGTTCAAAATAAAAATTTTGTTATATTAATAATCCTGCAGTTATGTTTATAGACAAATTTAAAATATGTGATATTATTAATGATCCTGCAATTATGTTGATGGTTCAATGTAAAATGTTTGATATTAATAATAATCCTACAGTTATGTTTATGGTTCAATGTAAAATGTCTGAAATTATTAATAATCCTGCAGTTATCTTTATAGACCAATTGAAAAAATGTGATGGTTATGTTGATGGTTCAATGTAAAATGTTTGATATTAGTAATAATCTTGCAGTTATGTTCATGGACCAATGTAAAATGTCTGACATTATTAATATTCCTGTAGTTATGTTTATGGTTCAATGTAAAAAGTTTGATGTTAATAATAATACTCATGCAGTTATGTTTATGGACCAATGTAAAATGTCTGATATTAATAATTATTTCTGCAGTTGTGTTGATGGACCAATGTAAAATTTCTGATATTATTAATAATCTTGCAGTTATGTTGATGGTTCAATGTAAAATGTCTGATATTATTAATAATACTGCAGTTATGTTGATGGTTCAATGTAAAATGTCTGATATTATTAATAATCCTACAGTTATGTTTATGGACCAATGTAAAATGTCTGATATTAATAATTATTTCTGCAGTTGTGTTAATGGACCAATGTAAAATGTTTGATATTATTAATAATCATGCCATTATGTTTGTGGACCAATGTAAAATGTCTGAAATTATTAATAATCCTGCAGTTAATGTATGGCCTAATGTAAAAAATGTCTGATATTATTAATAAGGCCGCAGTTATGTTTATGAACCAATGTAAAATGTCTGATATTATTAATTATCCCACAGTAATGTTTATGGACTAATGTAAAATGTCAAAAAATATCAATAATCCTGCAGTTATGTTTATGGACCAATGTAAAATGTCTGATATGAATAATAATCCTGCAGTTATATTTATGGTCCAATGTAAAATATCTGAAATGATTAATAATCCTGCAGTTATGTTTATGGTTCAATGTAAAATGTCTGATATTAATAATTATTTATGCAGTTATGTTTATAGACCAATTAAAAATATCTGGTATTATTAATAATCCTGCAGTTATTTAAACAAAAGAGAAAAGGGGGGTTGGGTGGGGGGGACATTCCCGCCAGTGTCACGTGCCCCTCCCACGCCCCCCCCCCACCCCCTACCCTCCCAACCCCCCTGCCAGTGCGCGGAGTGTCCGCCAGGGGGCAGCTGCGTCCCGGCGTGAGTCTGCGCTGCTCCCGCGCAGCCAGAGAGGAAAATACCACCAGATGGCGGTTTAGGCTTGCTGCTCTTCTCTCCAGGCGCGGTTACGCTCTCACGGCCAAATTTGGTCCCAATATAAAAAACACAGCCAAATATTTTTTAAAAAGGGGATCGATTCGTCGCTTCGGGAGGCGACGCCGGAGCCGGGGATGGTGGCGGAAGGTGAGTGTTTGAGTGTAGTTTGGAAGGGGGAGAAGAAGGCTCACATTCAAGATGGTGGCCGCGCTGAGGCTGAAAGGCAAGCTAGTGCTGGGCTAGCTGCGGTGGGGGATGGGCGACACACTCCGCGCTCACTAGCATTATTAGCTTCTCCCAAACCACCGAACAACCACCGGGGGATGAGAGTGTGTGTGTTCGGCGGCCGCCATTGTCCACCTGTCGCCCGTCTTGTCAACAAACAAATATGGCGGGCTTTTTCCTACTCGCATTGAAATGAATGCATTGACACCGCTTCTGTTATTTGTTGTTGTTGCTCACTTTGCGATGTTGTTTCCTCTGCTTTTCACCGACCGGACACATCTCGGCCCTTTTAAAGCCCCAAGTAATATTTCTGCATCACATACACGCCATGTGTTCATTTCTAATGTTATCATCTTCGCCCCGCCCCCTTCTGTGCAGGGCGAACATGAGTCACATCAGGGGATGGATGATGGATGATGGATGGATGGTTGGATGATGGATGGATTCCACCAAGAAGTCCATCCATCCATCATCTCCATCCTTCTTGTGCTAACTAGTGGCCTGCATCTGTTGATATGGGGGTCAGTGTATCTCCTGGTTGTTGCATAACTGCTTTGTTTACACTCATCCACATGACTTAGATTCACAATGTGAGTCTGCTTGACTCACATACACTCTATTCCATCCATACATCCATTTTTCTACCGCTTGTCCCTATTGCCAAAAGTACAAACCCCGTTTCCATATGAGTTGGGAAATGGTGTTAGATGTAAATATAAACAGAATACAATAATTTGCAAATCCTTTTCAAGCCATATTCAGTTGAATGCACTACAAAGACAACATATTTGATGTTCAAACTCATAAACTTTATTTTTTTTTTGCAAATAATAATTAACTTAGAATTTAATGGCTGCAACACGTGCCAAAGTAGTTGGGAAAGGGCATGTTCACCACTGTGTTACATGGCCTTTCCTTTTAACAACACTCAGTAAACGTTTGGGAACTGAGGAAACACATTTTTGAAGTGGAATTCTTTCCCATTTTTGCTTGATGTACAGCTTAAGTTGTTCATCAGTCCGGGGGTCTCCCTTCTCATATTTTAGGCTTCATAATGCGCCACACATTTTCAATGTCTGGACTACAGGCAGGCCAGTCTAGGACCCGCACTCTTTTACTATGAAGCCACGTTGATGTAACACGTGGCTTGGCATTGTCTTGCTGAAATAAGCAGGGGCGTCCATGGTAATGTTGCTTGGATGGCAACATATGTTGCTCCAAAAGCTGTATGTACCTTTCAGCATTAATAGCGCCTTGATGTGTAAGTTACCCATGTCTTGGGCACTAATACACCCCCATACCATCACACACTAATCACTAATACACCCCCATACCGTCACACACTAATCACTAATACACCCCCATACCATCACACACTAATCACTAATACACCCCCATACCATCACACACTAATCACTAATACACCCCCATACCATCACACATGCTGGCTTTTACACTTTGCGCCTATAACAATCCGGATGGTTCTTTTCCTCTTTGGTCCGGAGGACACGACGTCCACAGTTTCCAAAAACAATTTGAAATGTGGACTCGTCAGACCACAGAACACTTTTCCACTTTGTATCAGTCCATCTTAGATGAGCTCAGGCCCAGCGAAGCCGACAGCGTTTCTGGGTGTTGTTGATAAACTGTTTTCGCCTTGCATAGGAGAGTTGTAGCTTGCGCTTACAGATGTAGCGACCAACTGTAGTTACTGACAGTGGGTTTCTGAAGTATTCCTGAGTAGGGTTGGGTATCGTTTGAATTTGAACGATTCCGATTCTTTGTTCCGATTCCTGACGTTTCCGATTTTTCTTGTACCATGCCGAAATCAATGTGTTTGACAAGTAGTCCCTGGAAGGTGGTATGTATTTTGGGTTGAGAGTTTTCACCATATCCCTGCAAACATAAACAAACATGTAATGTTGCTGTTACTGTTTAGCCTAGTATCAATTAGCTTAGCTCTAACGTTATTGCTTAACCAACCTAAATGTTGGAGATTCCACCTCTGAAAAGGGATGCAGTCTTTTGACTATCTGTGCAGTGACCTTTCTGTGGCACCGACATCTTCCCCATTGCCGCTACGGTGAACGGAGTACGCTGAGCACATCGCGGAGGCGGGCTAATTTGTTAGCTGCCTCAACGTTGGTGCAAAACACATTATTTATTGCATATATATTGTTTTACTTACCGGATTCGGACTGCAGTGCAGTAACCGAAGTGCCAGGCTGGGCGACGGAGCAAGAGGAAGAGGCAGAGGAGGACGGTCGACGCATTTATTTGTACTCCATGAACTCGGAGGTGCTTCATCATGTTCGACGTGCACCCTCCTAAGCACGAAGCAGTCCTGTCGCACGTGTTACATTTCGCCGATATTTCATTTTTTTTAGTAAAATAAAGCCACACTTTCGACCGACGACGCCCGCTATCCATGCTTGACTGACTCGCTCGGCTACATAGGCTCGGCTATGCTAACACTTCCGGCGGTGGGCGCTTCTTCGTTGGTGTTCAGCAGCTTCTTCTTCCGGTCGGCGGACTTATTCTTTTTTTACGGTCGGCGGACTGGGTATCGAAACTAGGAATCGAAATTTAAACTTTTGAACGATTCTGGGAGAATCGGAAAGTTAGTCCCGGTTCCAATCGATACTCGATACCCAACCCTATTCCTGAGCCCATGTGGTGATATCCTTTACACACTGATGTGGCTTGTTGATGCAGTACCGCCTGAGGGATGGAAGGTCACGGGCTTAGCTGCTTACGTGCAGTGATTTCTCCAGATTCTCTGAACCTTCTGATGATATTACGGACCGTAGATGGTGGAATCCCTAAATTCCTCGCAATAGCTGCTTGAGAAAGGTTTTTCTTAAACTGTTCAACAATTTGCTCAGGCATTTGTTGACAAAGTGGTGACCCTCGCCCCATCCTTGTTTGTGAATGACTGAGCATTTCATGGAATCTACTTTTATACCCAATCATGGCAGCCAGGAATTCCGTAATACCATTTCTTAATTCAACTAGGGCTGCAACAACTAATCGATTAAATCGATTAAAATCGATTATAAAAATAGTTGCCGATTAATTTAGTCATCGATTCGTTGGATCTATGCTATGCGCATGCGCAGAGGCTTTTAAAAAAAAAAAGAAGTTTTTTTTGTAGTTTTTTTTACCGTATTTTCCGCACCATAAGCCACACCTAAAAACCACAAATTTTCTCAAAAGCTGACAGTGCGGCTAATAACCCGGTGTGCTTTATATATGGATTAATATTAATATTTATTTTCATAAAGTTTAGGTCTCGCAACTACGGTAAACAGCCGCCATCTTTTTTCCCCGTAGAAGAGGAAGCGCTTCTTCTTCTACGGTTAGCAACCGCCCCCGTAGAAGAGGAAGCGCTTCTTCTTCTACTGTAAGCAACCGCCAAGGTGAGCACCCGCCCCCGTAGAAGAAGAAGCGCGCGGATATTACGTTTCATTTCATTTGTGTGTTTCTGTAAAGACCACAAAATGTCTCCTACTAAGAGACACGCGTACAAGGTTCCACTGACTTTTGATATTCATGTGAACCGCACTGTGGATACAACGGGAGCACGTACGGTGAATATCCGTTAGCTTGCCATGCTAACGGCCAGAAACTTCCACCCATGGTGATATTCAAAAGGAAGACCTTGCCAAAAGAGAACTTTCCAGCCGGCGTCATCATAAAAGCTAACTCGAAGGGATGGATGGATGAAGAAAAGATGAGCGAGTGGTTGATAGACGTTTACGCGAAGATGAAGGTGACACCGAAGAAGAAGAATAATTCGAGGGATTTGTGGATGAGTAATAACTTCAGAACGTGAGCTTTAAATGTTTATTTTGTGTGTTGTGTGACATTAACGTTCGAGCAACGTTGAGTTATTGATGTTGCTATTGCTCTGCACTATTTTGAGTGTTACTATTTTTGTGATTGCACATTTGCACATTACATTTTGGGAGTGAACAGAGTTGTTAGAACGCTGGTTTGTAATATATTATTAAAGTTTGACTGACCTATCTGACTGTTTTTTTGACATTCCCTTTAGCGCAGCGTAGGTGCGGCTAATAACATGGGGCGGCTAATAGGTAAACAAAGTTTTGAAATATGCCGTTCATTGAAAGTGCGGCTAATAACACGGGGCGGCTTATGGTGCGGAAAATACGGTAAATAAACCTTTATTTATAAACTGCAACATGTACAAACAGCTGAGAAACAATAATCAAAATAAGTATGGTGCCAGTATGCTGTTTTTTTTCAATAAAATACTGGATAGGATAGAAATGTAGTTTGTCTCTTTTATCCGATTATTAATCGATTAATCGAAGTAATAATCGACAGATTAATCGATTATCAAATGAATCGTTAGTTGCAGCCCTAAATTCAACATGTTCCTACTTCAACATTATCGACCACTTTGAAAAATTCCAACACCAACCATTTCAACTCATTCAGACCATTCAAGTTTTCTACCATTTTCCAAAAATTTCCAGATTTTCCTGAAATTCCATAACAACATTTACTACTTCAACATTTATTGACCAATTTAAACAATTCCAACACCAACCAACTCAGCTCATCCAGGACATTCATGCTCCTAATCATTTAAAAAAAAAAATCCCGCTTTTCCCAAAATTCCTAAATTTCCAGGAAGTTCCCATTGAAATGAATGGGACATTTTTCCAAGTTGCACAATTCCCACATTTTTCAACCTATTCAAACCATTCCAACATTACCACATTCCACTCATCCTGGACATTCAAACTAACACTTTCCCAAGTTCCAAACCAAATTCCGGTTTTCCTGGAATTTCAAACTCTTCAACATTCAAACCATTCCGACATTCAAACCATTTCAGCGTTTAAACGATTTCAACTATTTCTACATTCACCCTACATTTCAGTTCAGCGTCAGCTCTTCAACATTCAAACTATTCTTACATTCATACTATTCTTACATTCATACTACATTCTGTCAGCGTTTCACTTCAACTTCAGCATTGGAGCATTCACACACAATTCCTACAGGAATTGCCTCTTCTAGTTCACATATCTTGTATTCTTCCTCTCAACCTTACTGGCTCTGTCTCGTCGCCAGAATGCAGAATGAATCCGCCACCGCTCCTTAGACGGTGATTAAAAGTCAATATTTTGAATTGTACGACTTCAGTGCATGAGGCCAATGTGTAACGTTTGTGATGTAAGTAAGCATCACATTAATATATTGACTATAAATGAGGGTAATCTTTGAGCCTACTGGGTTTTTTTTCTGTCCGTGTATTATTTGGTGATTTCCAATCCCTCTTTCTATTCATAAAAGCAACCAGGGATGTTCCTGTTCAAGAGGAATTGGAATTGTCTATCATTGTCCCGATACCAATATTTTGGTGCCGGTGCCAATTTCGATACTTTTCTAAATAAAGGGGACCGCAAAAAATGGCATAATTGGCTTTATTGTAACAAAACATCTTAGTGTACATGAAACATATGTTTATTATTGTCATTTAGTCCTTAAATAAAATAGTCAACATACTAGACAACTTGTCTTTTAGTAGTAAGTAAACAAACAAAGACTCCTAATTAGTCTGCTGACGTATGCAGTAACATATTGTGTCATTTATACACCTATTTTGTACACATTATGAGGGACAAACTGTAAAAATTAATTATTAATCCACTTGTTCATTTACTGGTTATTTTCCATTTTAACATGTTCTATCTACACTTCTGTTAAAATGTAATAATCACTTATTCTTCTCTTCTTTGATACTTGACATTAGTTTTGGACGATACCACTCATTTAGGTATGGATCTGATACCAAGGATCATACATTGGTCATATTCAAAGTCCTCGTGTGTCCAGGGACATATTTACTGACTTTATAAACATATTTTTTAATTTAAAAAAAAAAAGAGGAAAAATATCGATGTAGTTATAGTAGTATCGACTAGATGTGCTTTTGTACTTGGTATCATTACAGTGGATGTCAGGTGTAGATCCACTCATGGCATTTGTTTACATTCCGGCGCGCTAACTTTTGTTAGCGGTGACGCCGGTGAGCTATTGTAGCCTCCAAAGGTGTGAAGTGAAGCATGTTTAGCTATTCCTCGTCCTCCAGTGATAATGTAACTTGTTCGAAACGTACTTTATTTGTTGCCATGGAGGCGATGATTAGTCATTTAGAAGAAGCTAAAACGCTGCCGACTGCAGATGCTGCTAGCTAGTTAGCCATGTTTTAAAGCACCTCTTCCTGAGGGTGTTTCTGTGTTATAACTTCACCTTTATCTTTACTTTTTACACCAAAATGCATCCATTCTCCCTTTTCTGTCTACACACTGTGTCTGCTTGTAAGTACTCTGTGTGTGTGTGTGTGCTGCCCAATATGCTCCTCTGCTGGTAAAACCAGTAATGTCACAGCTAGTACTTTTTAAACAGAAGATAGTACCGTTTTGGATTCATTCGTACCGCGATACTATACTAGTACCGGTATACCGTACAACCCTATTCACGATGCTTATGCAGGACAATAACAGATGTATATATATTTTTTTTAATGCATTTTAACTCGTAAATAAATGCGGTCAAAAGTCTCGGTTACGATAGAGCCAATGGGAGTTGCTCTATACTGCCTATTAGGGATGTCCGATAATGGCTTTTTGCCGATATCCGATATTCCGATATTGTCCAACTCTTTAATTACCGATACCGATATCAACCGATACCGATATCAACCGATATATGCAGTCGTGGAATTAACACATTATTATGCCTAATTTGGACAACCAGGTATGGTGAAGATAAGGTACTTTTTTTTAAAAATGAATTAAAAAAAAAAAGATAAATAAATTAAAAACATTTTCTTGAATAAAAAAGAAAGTAAAACAATATAAAAACAGTTACATAGAAACTAGTAATGAATGAAAATGAGTAAAATGAAGTGTTAAAGGTTAGTACTATTAGTGGAGCAGCAGCACGCACAATCATGTGTGCTTACGGACTGTATCCCTTGCAGACTGTATTGATATATATTGATATATAATGTAGGAAGCAGAATATTAATAACAGAAAGAAACAACCCTTTTGTGTGAATGAGTGTAAATGGGGGAGGGAGGTTTTTTGGGTTGGTGCACTAATTGTAAGTGTATCCTGTGTTTTTTATGTTGATTTAATTAAAGAAAAAAAAAAAAAGAACCGATACCGATAATTTCCGATATTACATTTTAACGCATATATCGGCCGATAATAAAGCTGGGGTCGGCTCTTTAGTGTCGCCATTGTGGCTCCCTGGAGCTTTTTCAAAAATGTATGAAAATGGAAAAAGGTGTGGTAAAAATACATATATATATTTTTCATGTGGTTTCTGTAGGGCAGGGGTCGGCAACCCAAAATGTTGAAAGAGCCATATTGGAGTAAAAATACAAAAACAAATCTGTCTGGAGCCGCAACAAATTAAAAGCCATATTACATACAGATAGTGTGTCATGAGATATACATTGAATTGAGATGACTTAAAGGAAACTAAATTAGCTCAAATATAGCTACAAATGAGGCATAATGATGCAATATGTACATATAGCAGGGGTCACCAACCTTTTTGAAAGCAAGAGCTACTTCTTGGGTAGTGATTAATGCGAAGGGCTACCAGTTTGATACACACTTAAACAAATTGCCAGAAATAGCCAATTTGCTCAATTTACCTTTAACTCTATGTTATTATTAATAATTAATGATATTTACACTTAGTTGAACGGTTTAAAAGAGGAGAAAACACGAAAAAAATGACAATTACATTTTGAAACATAGTTTATCTTCAATTTCGACACTTTAAAATTCAACCGAAAAAAAGAAGAGAAAAACTAGCTAATTCGAATCTTTTTGAAAAAATTAAAACATTTTTTTATGGAACATCATTAGTAATTTTTCCTGATTAAGATTAATTTTTACGGAGCCCCTAAAGGGACATGGGAATTTTTTTTTTTTTAGACATGTATCTCGTGGCCACGAGATACTTTCTCGTGGCCACGAGAAACTTTTTATAAAAAAAAAAATAATAATAATAATATTTTTTTTAATTTTTTTTTTTATAAAAAGTTTCTCGTGGCCACGAGAAACTTTCTCATGGCCACGAGAAACGTTCTCGTGGCCACGAGAAAGCATTGGATGCATGCTGATGGTTTAGTGCAGGGGTCGGCAACCTTTACCACTCAAAGAGCCATTTTGGCAAGTTTCACACATTAAAGAAAGTAATGGGAGCCACAAAATATGTTTTTAAAATTTAAAATGAAAAACACCGCATACAAAGCTTAAACGCTTTGTGCTATGTTAACTAGGGGTCTCAGACACACGCACCGGCACGTACTTTAATGTGGAAATTTGATGTTAGTGCAGCCCGCGAGTTTTGAATGAATGTCGCTTGCGTCATACTTGCCAACCCTCTCATTTTTCCCGGGAGACTCCCGAATATCAGAGCGTGATGACACTGCATTTGGCGCCCTCTAGAGTCTGCCCAATCAGTGTATCTGCTCGGCCACAAGTGGAATGCAGCTTTGGCTTGATAGCGTTACAGACAGCAAGGCTACTAAGTCAACAGCCACACATCTTACACTGACGGTACCAATACCCAGAATCCCATGCAGCCCTAACTCTTCCGCTCAACCAACGCACGGAGAGGGGGGGGTTGATGTGTGGGGGGATTTGGTGGTAGCGGGGGTGTATAATGTAGACCGGAAGAGTTAGGGCTGCATGGGATTCTGGGTAATGGTTGTGTTGTGTTTATGTTGTGTTACAGTGGGATGTTCTGCAGAAATGTGTTTTTCATTCTTTTTTGGTGTGGGTTCACAGTGTGGCGCATATTTGTAACGTAACAATGTTAAAGTTGTTTGATACGGCTACCGTCAGTGTAAGCTGTGTGGCTGATGAGTAAGTATGCTTTGCTGTCTCCTGTGTGAGCAAGTAATAACAACATGTAACATGTGGCTGGACTGGCATGCTGTATGTAAATGCTATAGAGGACAATTACTGCAGTGCAATTAGGGCATGCCCTTTATATAGTAATTAGAGTGTAAATAGGATTATATTTTCCTGGGAGTAGTCTATGAGAGATACTGACATCCATAAGTCTCCTGGGAAAATCGGGGGGGTCGGCATGTATGTAGCTGAGCCGCATCAGAGTGGTCAAGGAGCCGCATGCGGCTCCGGAGCCGCGGGTTGCCGACCCCTGGTTTAGTGTGTGTTAAAATGGCAGTTTAGGAGTTAATATGGCTGTATTTCCAGATAGGACTTTCCCCCATGTGTGTTGTGGCAAAATGTGAATGCTTGATTAGTAGGTGTGAGACAAACACTTTATCTTCCTGGTTATTGTAACGCTACGTGTTTGACATTATTTAAGACGTTATCATGCCCGGGAAAGGACAGTTTTCCTCTTCTGTGGCTGTGGGGGGTGGGCGTGGCTTGCGGACCTGCAGTGAAGCGGAGTGTGTCAGTTAGTCCCATGTTGATGTGATCAAACTTCTTTCTTGCTTGGAAGATACACACACAATTGTAACTGTTATTTCTTCCTGCAAATAATAAATATGTACAACGTGTTTGGATGTATTCATTTATGTAAAATTGTCATTAAATGTAATATTGCCTGACAAAAAGTGATACGACGTACGTAATATTTTGATATTTACACATGCATATTTACACACGCGCATCTGACTAGAATACCCTTATGTGCATTACATATATCAACATCAACTACCTACTGTACTGTTTACTTGTTGAAATACCCTTTTTAGAACAAATATCTACCCACATAATTTATATGTGTATATATAATATATATATATATATGTGTATGTATGTATATGCATATATATATATATATATATATATATATATATATATATATATATATATATATATATATATATGTATGTATATGCATACATATATATATATATATATGTATGTATATGCATATATATATATATATATATATATGTATGTATATACATGTATGTATATACATACATATATATATATATGTGTATGTATGTATATGCATATATATATATATATATATATATATATATATATATATATATATATATATATATATATATATGTATGTATATGCATATATATATATATATATATATATATATATATATATATATATATATATATATATATATATATATATATATATATATATATATATGTATGTATATATATATATATATATATATATATATATATATATATATATATATATATATGCATATACATACATACACATATATATATATTATATATACACATATAAATTATGTGGGTAGATATTTGTTCTAAAAAGGGTATTTCAACAAGTAAACAGTACAGTAGGTAGTTGATGTTGATATATGTAATGCACATAAGGGTATTCTAGTCAGATGCGCGTGTGTAAATATGCGATGTGTAAATATCAAAATATTACGTACGTCGTATCACTTTTTGTCAGGCAATATTACATTTAATGACAATTTTACATAAATGAATACATCCAAACACGTTGTACATATTTATTATTTGCAGGAAGAAATAACAGTTACAATTGTGTGTGTATCTTCCAAGCAAGAAAGAAGTTTGATCACATCAACATGGGACTAACTGACACACTCCGCTTCACTGCAGGTCCGCAAGCCACGCCCACCCCCCACAGCCACAGAAGAGGAAAACTGTCCTTTCCCGGGCATGATAACGTCTTAAATAATGTCAAACACGTAGCGTTACAATAACCAGGAAGATAAAGTGTTTGTCTCACACCTACTAATCAAGCATTCACATTTTGCCACAACACACATGGGGGAAAGTCCTATCTGGAAATACAGCCATATTAACTCCTAAACTGCCATTTTAACACACACTAAACCATCAGCACGCATCCAATGCTTTCTCGTGGCCACGAGAAAGTTTCTCGTGGCCACGAGAAAGTTTAAAAAAAAAAAAAAAAAAAAAAAAAAAAAAATTTTTAATTTTTTTTTTTATAAAAAGTTTCTCGTGGCCACGAGAAAGTTTCTCGTGGCCACGAGATACTTTCTCGTGGCCACGAGATACTTTCTCGTGGCCACGAGATACATGTCTAAAAAAAAAAAATTCCCATGTCCCTTTAGGGGCTCCGTAAATTTTAGAATTTTGATGACATGTTTTAAATAGGTTAAAATCCAATCTACACTTTGTTAGAATATATAACAAATTGGACCAAGCTATATTTCTAACAAAGACAAATCATTATTTCATCTAGATTTTCCAGAACAAAAATTTTAAAAGAAATTCAAAAGACTTTGAAATAAGATTTAAATTAGATTCTACAGATTTTCTGGATTTGCCAGAATCATTTTTTTGAATTTTAATCATAATAAGTTTGAAGAAATATTTCACAAATATTCTTCGTCGAAAAAACAGAAGCTAAAATGAAAAATTAAATTAAAATGTATTTATTATTCTTTACAATAAAAAAATAAATTTACTTGAACATTGATTTAAATTGTCAGGAAAGAAGAGGAAGGAATATAACAGGTAAAAAGGTATATGTGTTTAAAAATCCTAAAATCATTTTTAAGGTTGTATTTTTTCTCTAAAATTGTCTTTCTGAAAGTTATAAGAAGCAAAGGAAAAAAATTAATGAATTTATTTAAACAAAAGAAGACCAAGTTTTTAAAATATTTTCTTGGATTTTCAAATTCTATTTGAGTTTTGTCTCTCTTAGAATTAAAAATGTCGGGCAAAGCGAGACCAGCTTGCTAGTAAATAAATAAAATTAAAAAAATAGAGGCAGCTCACTGGTAAGTGCTGCTATTTGAGCTATTTTTAGAACAGGCCAGCGGGCTACTCATCTGGTCCTTACGGGCTTCCTGGTGCCCGCGGGCACCGCGTTGGTGACCCCTGACATATAGCTAGCCTAAATAGCATGTTAGCATCGATTAGCTTGCAGTCATGCAGTGACCAAATATGTCTGATTAGCACTCCACACAAGTCAACAACATCAACAAAAGTCACCTTTGTGCATTCACGCACAACGTTAAAAGTTTGGTGGACAAAATGAGACAGAAAAAGAAGTGGCATAAAACACGTCCTAGAAAGTCGGAGAAAGTTATACGTGGAAACAAACTAAGGTGAGTTCAAGGACCGCCAAAATTAGTAGGACAAAACGGCGCTCGCCAAATACTCGAATCAGTGAAGCATGTTTAATACAAACAGTGTGCTTTATAACAATTAGGGAGGTTTGTGTCATGTTTGTCCTCATACAGAAACCATATTAAAACAAAAAAAATAAAAACATTTTCCCCTCATCTTTTTCCATTTTTCATACATTTTTGAAAAAGCTTCAGAGAGCCACTAGGGCGGCGCTAAAGAGCCACATGCGGCTCTAGAGCCGCGGGTTGCCGACCCCTGCTGTAGGAGGACAAACATGACACAAACCTTCCTAATTGTTGGAAACCCCACTGTTTGTATTAAACACGCTTCACCGTTGAGAGTATTCAGCGAGTGACGTTTTCTCCTACTAATTTCGGCGGTCCTTGTACGCATCGTAGTTTGTTTACATGTACAACTTTCTCCGACGCTGCCACAGAAAGACGTGTTTTATGCCACCAAACGTGAACGCACAAAGGTGAGCTTTGTTGATGTTATTGACTTGCTGGAGTGCTAATCAGGCATATTTGGTCAGTGCATGACTGCAAGCTAATCCATGCTAACATGCTATTTAGGCTAGCTGTATGTACATATTGCATCATGATGTCTCAGTTGTAGCTATATTTGAGCTCATTTAATTTCCTTTACTTATGTCTTCTGTGTATTTCATGTATATTTGCATGTCTCATGACACATTATCTGTATGTAATATTGGCTGCTTCTCTGTTGTTTGTGTGCCATGTTGTTCCAGACCACAGCAATTGTTACCCAGCTTACAAAGATTGTAATAAATCCACTAAAAGAAGACAGCCTGTTGTTTCCTTCAACGTGGACACACACATCCATACCTTCGGCCATTAAAAGACAGTCATTTCCAGGAGTTATCTCACCCTCTGAGAAGCCTCCGTTTTACTAATATTTTCCATGTTGTAAAAATGTGGGGAATAAATATTACATTTCAACACGGCAACTAACATTTTCCTCAGACTACGACACATAGTCATTTTTGATAGTAGGCTAATAGTGTTTTTCAACCTTTTTTGAGCCAAGACACATTTTTTGCGTTGAAAAATTCCGGAGGCACACCACCAGCAGACATTAAAAAACGAAACTCAGTTGACAGTAAAAAGTCGTCGCAATTGTCGGATATGACTTTAAAGCATAACCAAGCATGCATCAATATAGCTCTTGTCTCAAAGTAGGTGTACTGTCACCACCTGTCACATCACACCCTGACTTATTTGGAGTTTATTGCTGTTTTCCTGTGTGTAGTGTTTTAGTTCTTGTCTTGCGCTCCTATTTTAATGGCTTTTTCTCTTTTTTTGTATTTTCCTGTAGCAGTTTCATGTCTTCCTTTGAGCGATATTTCCCGCATCTACTTTGTTTTAGCAATCAAGAAGATTTTTGTTGTTTTTATCCTTCTTTGTGGGGACATTATTGATTGTCATGGCATGTTCGAATGTACTTTGTTGACGCCGTCTTTGCTCCACAGTAAGTCTTTGCTGTCGTCCAGCATTCTGTTTTTGTTTACTTTGCAGCCAGTTCAGTTTTAGTTTCGTTCTGCATAGCCTTCCCTAAGCTTCAATTACTTTTTGTAGTGGCACTCCCTTTTTGTTTATTTTTGGTTTAAGCGTTGTACACCTTTTTACCTGCACGCTGCCTTCCGCTGATTTTCGACATCTACAAAGCAATTAGCTAGCGGCTGCCACCTGCTGATATGGAAGAGTATTACACGGTTACTCTGCCGAGCTCTAGACAGCACCGACACTCAACAACAACACATCATTTGCAGACTATAATTACTGCTTTGCAAAAAATATTTTTAACCCAAATAGGTGAAATTAGATCAGGGGGCACCAGGTAGCCCGTAAGGACCAGATGAGTAGCCCGCTGGCCTGTTCTAAAAATAGCTCAAACAGCAGCACTTACCAGTGAGCTGTCTCTATTTTTTAAATTGTATTTATTTACTAGCAAGCTGGTCTCGCTTTGCTCGACATTTTTAATTCTAAGAGAGACAAAACTCAAATAGAATTTGAAAATCCAAGAAAATATTTTAAAGACTTGGTCTTCACTTGTTTAAATAAATTCATTAATTTTTTTACTTTGCTTCTTATAACTTTCAGAAAGACAATATTAGAGAAAAAACACATATACCTTTTTACCTTTTAAATTCCTTCCTCTTCTTTCCTGACAATTTAAATCAATGCTCAAGTAAATTTATTTTTTTTATTGTAAAGTGAAGTGAAGTGAAGTGAAGTGAATTACATTTATATAGCGCTTTTTCTCAAGTGACTCAAAGCGCTTTACATTGTGAAACCCAATATCTAAGTTACATTTAAACCAGTGTGGGTGGCACTGGGAGCAGGTGGGTAAAGTGTCTTGCCCAAGGACACAACGGCAGTGACTAGGATGGCGGAAGCGGGGATCGAACCTGCAACCCTCAAGTTGCTGGCACGGCCGCTCTACCAACCGAGCTATACCGTCCGTTATTAAAGAATAATAAATACATTTTAATTTAATTCTTCATTTTAGCTTCTGTTTTTTCGACGAAGAATATTTGTGAAATATTTCTTCAAACTTATTATGATTAAAATAAAAAATAAAATATTCTGGCAAATCTAGAAAAATCTGTAGAATCAAATTTAAATCTTATTTCAAAGTCTTTTGAATTTCTTTTAAAATTTTTGTTCTGGAAAATCTAGAAGAAATAATGATTTGTCTTTGTTAGAAATATAGCTTGGTCCAATTTGTTATATATTCTAACAAAGTGTAGATTGGATTTTAACCTATTTAAAACATGTCATCAAAATTCTAAAATTAATCTTAATCAGGAAAAATTACTAATGATGTTCCATAAATAATTTTTTTAATTTTTTCAAAAAGATTCAATTTAGCTAGTTTTTCTCTTCTTTTTTTCGGTTGAATTTTGAATTTTAAAGAGTCGAAATTGAAGATAAACTATGTTTCAAAATTTAATTGTCATTTTTTTCGTGTTTTCTCCTCTTTTAAACCGTTCAATTAAGTGTAAATATCATTAATTATTAATAATAACATAGAGTTAAAGGTAAATTGAGCAAATTGGCTATTTCTGGCAATTTATTGAAGTGCGTATCAAACTGGTAGCCCTTCGCATTAATCACTACCCAAGAAGTAGCTCTTGCTTTCAAAAAGGTTGGTGACCCCTGAATTATATCACTGGTGTGCCGTGGTTGAAAAACACTGGGCTAATGTAGCTATAACTGTGTTGCCTTTATTTTAACACTTATATAAGGCTTTTTAAATTGTTGAGTTTCCAGACAGATTTTTTTTATTTTTGGATTTTTGGTCCAATATGGCTCTTTCAACATTTTGGGTTGCTGACCCTTGCCTTAAAGGTGGATAAATAACTTTTCCAGTTTTGGTTAGGGCTGCATGATTAATTGATTTTAATTTGTGATCGGAATATGAAAATTAACGTCTTGCACCTCCGAGCCAGGCTCTTCCTTCCTGTGAAAGCGCTCTCCAGTCCAGTCTGCGAAGACACATGGCGCTCCTCACGCACACACACACACACACGCACACACAGACAACACACACCCACACACACACACACACACACTCACACACACACACGTGTCCTTTTTTAAGATTTGGCTCATCTTGGTGTTCCCTAGTCCATAAGCAAATGATAATGCGATATATGGAATATACTCGATATATCGCGGGTTTGTCTCTGTGCGATATAGAAAATGACTATATGGTGATATACGAGTATACGTCCTCACGCAGTTGCTGTGGGCATTACACTACAGCAGTGGTTCTTAACCTGGGTTCGATGGAACCCTAGGGGTTCGGTGAGTCGGCCTCAGGGGTTCGGCGGAGGTCAAAACACACCCGACTCATCGTGTAAATACAAACTTCTCCCTATCGGCGTATTACGGATACGGCAACAGGTGACTGGTTTGCAGGTGTGTCATTTGTTGTGAGTTTATGCACTGTGTTGGTTTTGTTGTTAGAACAAGGTGATGTTCATGCACGGTTGATTTTATGCACCAGTAAAAAAACATGGTATTAGTATGGGGAACATATTCACCATTAATTAGTTGCTTATCAACATGCAAATTAGTAACATATTGGCTCATCGTGTAAATACAAACTTCTCCCTATCGGCGTATTACGGATACGGCAACAGCTGACTGGTTTGCAGGTGTGTCATTTGTTGTGAGTTTATGCACTGTGTTGGTTTTGTTGTTTGAACAAGGTGATGTTCATGCACGGTTGATTTTATGCACCAGTAAAAAAACATGGTATTAGTATGGGGAACATATTCACCGTTAATTAGTTGCTTATTAACATGCAAATTAGTAACATATTGGCTCTTAACTAGTCATTCATAAGTACTTAGTAATGCCTTATTGGGGCATAGCCTTATTATAACCCTAACCCTCTAATCCTGACCCAAACCCTAACCAAATAACTCAAAATTAAGTCTTTATTACTTAGAATATGTTCCCCTAGTGTCCAAATAACTCTAAATTAAGTCTTTGTTACTTAGAATATGTTCCCCATACTAAAGTGTTACCAAAAACATATAACTTTGTCTTGAATTTGTCTTTATTTTTCCCTTAAGAAGGGTTCGGTGAATGCGCATATGAAACTGGTGGGGTTCGGTACCTCCAACAAGGTTACGAACCACTGCACTACAGGCTCTTCTCACTCTTTCTTGTCTCTCCTCACAGAGACATAAAACAAGCGCACCTTCTTACATACGTCACGCACTGTCGCGCGTGCAACGTCATACGCCCTGGTGGAGCAGAGAGGTAGAGACATAGCTAACGTTAGCTGTGATGTTAGCGGAGCGGTGCGAGTGGTAATACGAGAGAAAGAAGGCGCCAATCTGGTAACAAATGAAGGAATAATTAATTCCTAAGAAAAACAGCGGGGGGTCCATCGTCTGGCGGTGGTTTGGCTTCAAGCGGGAAGATGTAGAACAGACATCAGTAATATGTCAAGTATGCGGCAGAAGCGTTGCTAAAAAAAAGTAGCATTACTGCTAATTTGTAGCATCATTTGAAAAGTCACCCGCTAGAGAATGAAGAGTGCTTGAAACTCCGCATGTCAACATCTCCGACCGGTGCCACACCCACAAAATGCCAAAGCAACCATTTCCACATCAACACCGTATGAAACAAATAGTCAACAACAGAAGTAGATAACGTCCGCAGGAACCTACCACATAGTGAAGGACATACACTATTTGATATGCAGCTCATTTTTATTTGACACTTATTGAAATATCTTGTATGACATCATGCACAAAAGTGCACTTTATTTGTTTTTAACTATTGTAGTGGCGTTCTGTACAAAAAGTGCACTTTAATTTAGTGTTGTTTTGATATGTCATCTTAGTGACATCATGCACAAAAGTGCACTTTATTTGTTTTTAACTATTGTAGTGGCGTTCTGTACAAAAAGTGCACTTTAATTGAGTGTTGTTTTGATATGTCATCTTAGTGACATCATGCACAAAAGTGCACTTTATTTGTTTTTAACTATTGTAGTGGCGTTCTGTACAAAAAGTGCACTTTAATTGAGTGTTGTTTTGATATGTCATCTTAGTGAGATCATGCACAAAAGTGCACTAATAGCTTGTTTTAAAATGTCTCTGACAATCTTGCACTTTCTGTTTTGGAAATGACATGAATGTTTGTGTCACTGCTTAATAACTGTTTCATAAATACACTTTTAGTTGTGATTTCCCTCTCTGCATGAAAGTTTAAAAGTAGCATATATTAATGCAGTATGAAGAAGAATGTTGTAATGTAGACACATAGAATCATCATACTGCTGTGATTATATGCATCAAGTGTTCATTCAAGGCTGAGGCAAAATATCCAGATATATATGGTGTATTGTGACATGGCCTAAAAATATCCACATATTAATAAAAAGCCATATCGCCCATCCCTAAGAGGTATGCATTGAAAGTGAAGATTGTGTCTTCGCGCCGTGCATTTATTTAGTAATCAAATACAAGCGATCACGAAAGGCAAAATATTTGCTGCATTAAAGGAGATTAGGGATGTGAAGATATGACATTGTTTCTCACACATTCATTTACTTGTTGCGGCCCGCCACGAAAGAATTAAGGCCGCCACAAATAGATTTTTTTTAGATTTTTTTATTTTTTTAGAATTTTTTTTTTGTGCTGTCCAGCTTCTCAGGCAAATCATATAGTTGATGTAGATGCCCATATCGGCTGTTCAGATTTACTTTACAAAAGAGAAGTGTAGGATCAAGATTTTTGGAGCTCTTTGTTCAGTGGATCAGATGTTTGATGAAGCTTTGTGTCTATCTACCACCACTACTGTTTTCTGTTTATTTGTTACTGACTGTGGCAGGACACCTCTGCCTCTGTTTCACTTTATGTTGCTGGTAAATAATATGGTTGTAGTAGTAGGCTAAAGTTAAATTATTTAGTATGCACTAATTAAAGGGGCAGAGCTTTAAGAGACATTTTAGCTTTTATATTTTTATAAGATATATTTTTTGTAAGAACCACAATTAATAAATATATTTCAGTGATTAATTATAATAATAATAATTGTTTAAATCTGTATATAAATATCTACATAAAGTGTTGTAATTATATTGTAAAATGGATGGAGGGATGGACGTTTAAAACAAAACTGTTATTATTAATTAGTAAGTATACATTTTTTGAGCCTTTTTAGAGAAAATCATATCATTGTAGTAGATTATGCAAATTACTCGATGATGTCATGGTGACCACGCCCATAGCCACGCCCCCACCGCCACAGGTATCTTGGCAGTTTATGGGAAACACTGTATGAACATTTCTTATCACAGTTCTTGTGACCAAAATGATCATTGTCACAGTATTGTTGAATGTGTTTAAAAAGTATTTATACACAGTGAAATCTTTCAACGAGGTTTTATTTATTTGAAAAAAAATAGATTACACACAATAAATATACTTTCATTGGCAGAAGAAATGTGAAATATTGTTCTGGCTTCTTAAGCGCCATAATATTTTACTTGAGTGTTTAAATATGCTTCTCTCCATCTGTTTTGATTTGTAAAGCTTTTAAAGTGTCGTTTTAATGATAAATAAAAAACAGGATTTGGGTGCATCCCTTCTGGTTTATGCGATGTCACACAAGTTCACTTCCTGTTGTCATAATTATTTCGGGTATAGAGCGTTCACTCCGTGCTAAACTAGCACAGTCTGCATGTATAATGTACACAATTGAATAGTTCAGTTGCTCAGACAGTGATGTGGTTCTATACGTTTGTATTGGGATATGTTGACATTATTGTCTCTCATACTCCTGTTAGCATTTAAGTTAGCTGATGAGCTAGTGCTAGTTTGCATGCTTTTCCAGTGAATGAGCAGTATTACTCGTCTGTGAGCTCACCAGAGTGCTGTCAATCACAGTTTTACGATCATTTCCATTTTAAACCGTGATATTAATTGTTGGGACTTGTACTGCGTTTCATCATAATACCCTTTATTGTTACATGCCTAGTGGTGATCCTCCTCCTCTGCGAGCGTGCAAAACATGCAAATTGTTTGGTTTGTTGCTTGTTTTAATAACGCAGGATACTTGTACTCTCTCCTATCTCTACAAGTATTCCATTCTTGTGGTTCAGCTCTACCGCTACAGTTACCAACACATAGAGAAAACCTCCAGAAGCCACCGAACCTTAATCACTTCCATAAGTGCTAAGAGCCACAATAATAACATAGATGTAGATATGTTGGGGCCAGTCCAGTATGCATGTATGAGTAATGTGAGAATGAGATATTTTTAAGTGTTCTTTTTGTTTAGTCTTTATTTGAAGGGACAATGTACAGAAACATTAAGCTCAAAGACAGATATGTTCTGTACCAGATTATAGCTAAATAGCTCATTTCCATCTGCAGTCCCTGGCTACCTAAATTAAAGGGATACAAAAATCATGCAATAAAATTATGACAATAAAATCGTACACAAGTATTAAGAAAAAAGTCATAAAATGCCCTTTCATGGACACATACTTAATATACAATACAACCACACCTCATTTACATCATCACACAAAGACAATACATGCTTTTGTTCACATCTGTCATCATTTGTAAAAACAACCATGATTTTAACACACACACCTCACAATTTACAATAAAAATGCTCTCATGGATAAATATAATACACATTAGGTTGATGTGTCAAACATAATGCCCATCTTAGTGACCGTGTGAGCAGCTTTGATTGCTCCAAAGCCACTTTTTAACTTCAATTGTGAATGAAGAGTAATCTGTTAGACTTTTCAAGTTTGTTGTGAGGTCGGTCGTTCCATTCCTTTATGGCTTTATATGAAAAGGCTGATTGTGCAAAAGAGGTTTTACATCTGGGTATGCTACACTGCCCCCTGGTGGAGGCTCGTGTGTTTCTAGTTGTCACAGCAGATGTAAACTGGACAAAGTGCTTAAGTGGCGCTGGTGCAGTGTTATTTAAGATTCGATGGGCCATTCGTATTGATGCTAATCTTTGAATGTTAGCTAAATTTAACAATCTATATTTTTGGAGAACTAAACAATGATGGTGGTGTTGTGGTTTTTGGTCAAGGATTTTGAGGGATTGTTTGTGCAAAGTTTCCAATGGCCTCAGTGTCATTTTGCTTGCCTGCGACCAACATAGTCATGTTTAAAGCAGGTAGTATTTTCCCATGTAGTGTGTCTTCTTGTGACCTCCTTGCTTTTACCGTATGTACGCTAGTAAACTCTTTGTTTTGTCTTAAAGGCTCCTGTTTGTCGGCTCACGGAGCTGTTTTGGCCAGTTCCTTATGTTTTGAAGAAGCATCTGTGCTTCTTTCTGGGCGGGAGGGGCTGTTTTCGCTCTACATATGCGGACTCTTTTTGTTTGAATTTAGACCTCGTTTGCTGATGCTATTGTTGCGTTGTAAGGGCTGGTCTCCTAAAGCTTTAGTAAAACTTGGCCAACTACAATTCTGTCTCGGTGGTCCTTTTTACACAAAATATATGTCATCCAAAAGAACTTGGCAGTGACCAGTGTGTTTTATTCCCTGAGAGGAAGACTGGTCGCGCCCAACAGTAATCAGAAGGAGTTTGTATTAATGGAGGATGAGACAGGATGCCGGAGGAGTGATTTAAGAATGGGAGTGATGTGAAATTTACAGACTCTCATTAGGATTCTAGCGGCACTGTATTGACCATACGCTAGTGTTTGAATGTCCTTGCCAAGAATTCCAATAAGGACACCATTGCAGTAGTCCAGACTTGAGGAGACAAATGCTTTGACAGGTTTAGAAGGCGCAGTTTGGACATAAAGAAACAATGTCTTGCATCGGTGTTATATGGGGTTGTTAAATGTAAGTTGGGGATCAAACCAGACCCCAAGGTTGGTGACTGAAAAGGAGACAATGGTGTTGAAGGTAAATTGGGATATGGGGGAGGAGTGAGTTTGGTGTGAGGTGCCAAGGAGTGCCTGTTTTCTTTTTTTAACTCATGTTTAACTTAAGTTGCTGTCCATCCATGCTTTTACCTCCTCAATGTGCGATGAGGTCAGTGGCGGGCCTTGCGTTTCTCACCTAGGCCTTCGGTGATGTCCTACTTAGTCCGACTTCACCTCTCAAAAATGCCGTAATTTATGTCACCACATGGACACGGCTGGAGATACTGTACAGAAACACTTGCACACTACTGGCCATTGAATCCCCTCAGCAGTGGACAAAAAGGTCAATGTTTTGTCGCATTTAACATTCAATAAACCCGCTTCAGCAATTACATATCTTAAACGGCGCTCTCAAAATTAAACAAATTGAGATAGGCTCCGGCACCCCCCGCGACCCCAAAAGGGACAAGCGGTAGAAAATGGATGGATGTATAAAACAAATTAAACATGAAAAAATAAAGAAATAAAATATTTGAACTCGCAATTTGTAGCGCCCATCCGACGGCGTATAAGCCAATGGTACCTAGGGATGATGTTCAAAAACCGGTTCTCCCGATTTATTGATAAGAAAAGAACCGATTCCATGGATTTGAATCCCTTTTTGAGAAACTGTTCCCGTTATCGAAGCCACTATAGTAAAGAAAAAGATTTGGTTCTTTATTCGAATCCCTGGTAACGAATCCCGTGTCACAGGAAACGACGTAGCTCATTAATTCGGCGGCAGATACAGAAGCAGCAACAACAATGGACCGGAAAAAAACGCTCCAAGGCACGGCTTCACTTTACTAAGAAATACGACGAGGAAACGGCCATCTGCAATTATTGCCAGGCTTCACTTTCCTGTAAGGGGAGCAGTACAACAAGCATGATGAAACATGTTCAGGCGGTACATAACCTGAAGGTTAGAGAAAGGTGTTGTGGAGAAGCAGCGACAAAGATGACGAAGCACGCCCCTCTTCCTCTGCTTCAACCTGCAGTCCCAGTGATAGTGCCGGTGAGTAACTGACGTTAACTGTAGCTGGTTCATTTCCATATCTGCCATACTTGCCAACCCTCCCGTTTTTAGCGGGAGAATCCCGGTATTCAGCGCCTCTCCTGACAACCTCCCGGCAGAGATTTTCTCCCGACAAACTCCCGGTATTCTGCCGGAGCTGGAGGCCACGCCCCCTCCAGCTCAATGCGGACCTGAGACTGAGTGGGACAGCCTGTTCTCACGTCCGCTTTCCCACATATAAACAGCTTGCCTGCTCAATGACGTCATAACATCTAGGGCTTTTATAGAGTGCACAACTGCGCACACAACAAGGAGACGAAGCAGAAGAACGAGGAAATTACAGACATGGTGGCCGAAATGATATACTCATCATGAACGGAGAAGTTAAACAGGACAATACTGCCATCTAATGGCTAGCCACCGGGACACTGAAATTCAAGTATTTTTTTTTCTCTATGTAAATAAAATATATATATATATATATAGCTAGAATTCACTGAAGGTCAAGTATTTCATATATATATATATATATATATATATATATGAAATACTCGAGTTGGTGAATTATAGCTGTAAATAACCACGCCCCCCGAACCACCGCCTACCCCCCACCTACCGATATTGGAGGTCTCAAGGTTGGCAAGTATACGATAATGTTACCTCTTATGTAAACCATTACTGCATTAATGTTAGCTAGACTAACGTTACCTAAGCATAGTCAGTGGCTAACGGTTAACGTTAGCCTTTTTGTATGTGTCTGATACCGTTAACGGTATCTAGTAGCCTACACCACTCCAGAGTTTGCAGGTCTGTCTAATAAATAACACAAATGAATGCAGGATTTTCCCTGTATGTATTTTTCTTAGGTGGCCCAATTAAAGGGGCACTAACAGTCAATATTTATTTATTTTATTTTATTTTTTTCTTAAAAAATATAAGTGAAGGCTGCCAAAAGTGAGTTTTTGTTAAACCAAGTATTGTGTTTTTTTCCATATACAACAACCTATCTGGATTCGATAAGGAATCGGTTCGATAAGAGGATTCGATAATGGCATCAAAATCGATAATTTCTTAACAAACATCATCCCTAGTGGTACCCCTCGTAGTCGTTTGATTCGTGGGAAAGTTTGACCGCCGGTGTTGTGCCAAAATGTAATTGCCTGCCAAAATTGTATTTTCTTCGCGGGAGCGCGCACCGCTTGCTAAACCTGCATTGCTTGGCTTCGTCTGTCCACACAGCGGATTACTAGGTGTAAGACAAACACTTTATCTTCCTGGTTATTGTACCGGTGAGTTTTCTGTGGCTTTCTATGGCTCGTATGGTTCCGGTGCCACTTCCTGTTTTCGCTCGTTAACATCAGCTACCTATAAATGATAAATACTTGGGATCTGATTGGCTATCGCAACTGTCCATCAACTGTATGTGTTCTCAAAATCATCCCAGTGACTATCCAATCACAGGACGCGTAAATGTCACGTTCAACGGGGCGACCGGTGCAATGGATGTCAAGTGGATCTAGTTAATAGTGTGAGAGTCCAGTCCATAGTGGGTCTAGTTAATAGCGTGAGAGTCCAGTCCATAGTGGATCTAGTTAATAGTGTGAGAGTCCAGTCCATAGTGGATCTAGTTAATAGTGTGAGGGTCCAGTCCATAGTGGATCTAGTTAATAGTGTGAGAGTCCAGTCCATAGTGGATCTAGTTAATAGCGTGAGAGTCCAGTCCATAGTGGATCTAGTTAATAGTGTGAGAGTCCAGTCCATAGTGGATCTAGTTAATAGTGTGAGAGTCCAGTCCATAGTGGATCTAGTTAATAGTGTGAGGGTCCAGTCCATAGTGGATCTAGTTAATAGTGTGAGAGTCCAGTCCATAGTGGATCTAGTTAATAGTGTGAGAGTCCAGTCCATAGTGGATCTAACATAATAGTGTGAGAGTCCAGTCCATAGTGGATCTAACATAATAGTGTGAGAGTCCAGTCCATAGTGGATCTAGTTAATAGTGTGAGAGTCCAGTCCATAGTGGATCTAACATAATATTGTGAGAGTCCAGTCCATAGTGGATCTAACATAATAGTGTGTGAGTCCAGTCCATAGTGGATCTAACATAATAGTGTGAGAGTCCAGTCCATTGTGGATCTAACATAATAGTGTGAGAGTCCAGTCCATAGTGGATCTAACATAATATTGTGATAGTCCAGTCCATTGTGGATCTCACATAATAGTGTGAGAGTCCAGTCCATAGTGGATCTAACATAATAGTGTGAGAGTCCAGTCCATAGTGGAGCTAACATAATAGTGTGAGAGTCCAGTCCATAGTGGAGCTAACATAATAGTGTGAGAGTCCAGTCCATAGTGGATCTAACATAATAGTGTGAGAGTCCAGTCCATAGTGGATCTAACATAATATTGTGAGAGTCCAGTCCATAGTGGAGCTAACATAATAGTGTGAGAGTCCAGTCCATAGTGGAGCTAACATAATATTGTGAGAGTCCAGTCCATAGTGGATCTAACATAATAGTGTGTGAGTCCAGTCCATAGTGGATCTAAGATAATAGTGTGAGAGTCCAGTCCATAGTGGATCTAACATAATAGTGTGAGAGTCCAGTCCATAGTGGATCTAACATAATATTGTGAGAGTCCAGTCCATAGTGGATCTAGTTAATAGTGTGAGAGTCCAGTCCATAGTGGATCTAACATAATAGTGTGAGAGTCCAGTCCATAGTGGATCTAACATAATAGTGTGAGAGTCTAGTTCATAGTGGATCTAAAATAATAGTGTGAGAGTCCAGTCCATAGTGGATCTAACATAATAGTGTGAGAGTCCAGTCCATAGTGGATCTAACATAATAGTGTGAGAGTCCAGTCCATAGTGGATCTAGTTAATAGTGTGAGAGTCCAGTCTATAGTGGATCTAACATAATAGTGTGAGAGTCCAGTCCATAGTGGATCTAACATAATGGTGTGAGAGTCTAGTTCATAGTGGATCTAAAATAATAGTGTGAGAGTCCAGTCCATAGTGGATCTAACATAATATTGTGAGAGTCCAGTCCATAGTGGATCTAACATAATATTGTGAGAGTCCAGTCCATAGTGGATCTAACATAATAGTGTGAGAGTCCAGTCCATAGTGGATCTAACATAATAGTGTGAGAGTCCAGTCCATAGTGGGGCCAGCAGGGGATCATCTTGATTGGAGAGAAGTCAGCAGTGCAGAGACGTCACCAACGGATGCACAGAGGAGTGATCCACCCCGGGTCCCGACTTTGAACAGCTAGCGCTTCATCTGTTGTCACCTGAGAACCTCTCCACGTAGGAGAGGGGAGCAGCGCAGTAAAGAAAATAGACGGCACATCAACTGGGGGTCTATTTAAAGGCTAGAGTATACACGTTTTAAGATGGGACTGAAATGCTTCTACTGAGGTAGCATCTCTAACTGTTACCGGGAGGGCATTCCAGAGTACTGGAGCCCGAATAGAAAACGACTGTTTTTGGGCTCTGGGAATCACTAATAAGCCGGAGTTCTTAGAACGCAGATTTCTGGCCGGGACATATGGTACAATACAATCAGCAAGATAGGATGGAGCTAGAACCTTTAGTATTTTATACCTAGTAAAACCTTAAAGTCACATCTTAAGTGCACAGGAAGCCAGTGCAGGTGAGCCAGTATAGGTATATATATATATAGGTGTATATAAAGGTATATAAGGCGTAATATGATCAAACTTTCTTGTTTTTGTCAAAAGTCTAGCAGCCGCATTTTTAGCCAACTGTAATCTTTTAATGCTAGACATAGGGAGACCCCAAAATAATGCGTTACAGTAAACGAGACGAGACAAAACGAACGCATGAATAATGATCTCAGCATCACTGGTGGATAAAATGGATCACATTTTAGCGGTATTACAGATATGAACGAAGGCTGTTTTAGTAACACTCTTAATGTGTGACTCAAACGAGAGAGTTGGGTCGAAGATAATACCCAGATTCTTTACCGAGTCGCCTCGTGTAATTGTTTGGTTGTCAAATGTTAGGGTGGTATTACTAAATAGGTACCGTTGTCTAGCAGGACCGATAATCAGCATTTACGTTTTGTTAGCGTCGAGTTGCAAAACGTTCGCGGACATCCAAGATGTGCAGAGCTGCCATCAGCAAGTCCCTGGTCACCCCGAGCAAAGCTCTTTCAGTCTGACTGGAACTCCTCAAATAGGTTGTTCTGCTTGAGCTGGTTCTGGAGCTGCCAGACAACTAACTTATCCAATACCTTTGAGGAAAAGGTTAGGTTTGAGACGGGTCTATATTTTATGAGCACTTCTTGGTCTTGAGAGAATTTTTTAAGGACCAGGATGGATGACAGCAGCTTAGAGGGCAGGCGGGACATGGCTGCTTTGCAGTGAAAAATGAACAAACTGAGTGATGATTGGGCTAACAGCGGGTGAGAGTGACTTGATGGAGACTGTTGGGATGGGATCCAAAATTCAGTCGCCTGCAGACGATCTCATTCCCCGCACCGTATCTTCAATCTGCCACAGCGAATGATGGCAGACTCTTAGGCAAGGATCCATCTTATCTACCTTACTTATTTACTTAAACATGTCTGAAACAAATCAATCATAACCATGATCAAAGTATAGCTAGACACTGCTTAAAGACACTCTTTTGTCATTTGGCAACACTTTGCCCTTCTGGAGAAATATGTAAACAAATGTTCAAATGTTGGCCACTTTTTTAATTTATGGACCATATAGCACATTGTAGACATAAAATGAAAACCTAGAGCAAAAAGACTGAAATATTGATGCAAATATTTGTCTTAAAGGCCTACTGAAATGATTTTTTTTTATTTAAACGGGAATAGCAGATCCATTGTATGTGTCATACTTGATCATTTCGCGATATTGCCATATTTTTGCTGAAAGGATTTAGTAGAGAAAATCGACGATAAAGTTCGCAACTTTTGCTCGCTGATACAAAAAAGCCTTGCCTGTATCGGAAGTAGCGTGACGTCACAGGAGCTAGTATTCCTCACAATTCCCCGTTGTTTACAATGGAGCGAGAGAGATTCGGACCGAGAAAGTGACGATTACCCCATTAATTTGAGCGAGGATGAAAGATTTGTAGATGAGGAACGTTACAGTGAAGGACTTGAGAGGCAGTGATGGACGTATCTTTTTTCGCTCTGACCGTAACTTAGGTACAAGCTGGCTCATTGGATTCCACACTCTCCTTTTTTTATTGTGGATCACGGATTTGTATTTTAAACCACCTGGGATACTATATCCTCTTGAAAATGAGAGTCGAGAACGCGAAATGGACATTCAGTGCCTTTTATCTCCACGACAATACATCGGCGAAATGCTTTAGCTACGAGCTAACGTGATAGCATCGTGCTTTAACTGCATATAGAAACAAAAAAATAAAGGATAGAAGGAAGGATAGATAGAAAATCAACAATACTATTAAACCGTGGACATGTAAATACACGGTTAATGCTTTCCAGGCTGGCGAAGGTTAATAATGCTGTGCTAACGACGCCATTGAAGCTAACTTAGCAACGGGACCTCACAGAGCTATGCTAAAAACATTAGCTCTCCACCTACGCCAGCCAGCCCTCATCTACTCATCAACACCCGTGCTCACCTACGTTCCAGCGATCGGCAGAAGGACGAAGGACTTCACCCGATGCGTTTGGCGGCCCGGAGACGTAGGAAGTCAAGGTGAGGTCGGCGGCTAGCGCGGCTATCGCGGCTAGCGCTCCAACAAAGTCCTCCTGGTTGTGTTGCTGTAGTCCGCTGCTAATACACCGATCCCACCTACAACTGTCTTCTTTGCAGCCTTCATTGTTCATTAAACAAATTGCAAAATATGTCCAGAATACTGTGGAATTATGAAATGAAAACAGAGCTTTTTGTATAGGATTCTACGGGTACCATAACTTCCGTTACTCTGACTTCGTCACGCGCATACGTCATCATACCGCGGCGTTTCAGCCGGATATTTCCCGGGAAGTTTTAAAAGTCACTTTATAAGTTAACCCGGCCGTATTGGCATGTGTTGCAATGTGAAGATTTCATCATTGATATATAAACTATCAGACTGCGTGGTCGGTAGTAGTAGGTTTCAGTAGGCCTTTAATTCATGTATAATGTTTTTATAGCCTTTTCATTACAAATAACATGACGTTAGCAGCCCCCATCTCTGTTGTCTTTATTAGTTGTACAAAAAACAAAATCGTAATCATAAATTAAGTTTTCAGAGAAAACAATTGGGATTTTTATTCTTTGGCCAAAATCGAGCAGCCTGAGTTTGGGCTGTGTTGAGACTGTGGCTATTAATAATGGAGTGTATATCTTTAGATGCTTCACTGCTCACTAGGTGCCCTGGAAACCATTAACGCCATCACTCCTTTGATGCTCTGCTTTCTTTAGAAGATCTCAGGGTTTCCCCTAAACTGGCAAGATACCCGTGGTAAGTTTTTGCTGTCGTCCAGCATTTTGTTTCTGTTTACTTTGTAGCCGGTTCAGTTTGTAGTCTTTCCCTTTCCCATTTGCTCATTTTTGGTTTAAGCATTACATACCTTTTTACCTGCACTTCCCGCTGTGGTCTGCATATTGGGATCAGGACAAACCGTCCTCGTCTCACCCGACACATTCCGACTTTTACAAAGCGATTAACTACCTGGTGCCACCTACTGACCTGGAGTATTACGTGGTCACCCTGCCGAGTTCTACACAGCACAGACACTAAGCAACGGCACATTATTTGCAGATTATAATTATTGATTTGCAAAAAATATTTTTTGGACCAATTAGGTGAAGTCGCATAATTTCCCACAGCACACCAGACAATATCTCACGGCACACTAGTGTGCCGCGGCCAGAGGTGGGTAGTAACGCGCTACATTTACTCCGTTACATCTACTTGAGTAACTTTTGGGATAAATTGTACTTCTAAGAGTACCGTATTTTCCGCACCATAAGCCGCACCTAAAAACCACAATTTTTGTCAAAAGCAGACAGTGCGGCTAATAACCCGGTGCGCCTTATATATGGATTAATATTCATATTTATTTTCATAAGGTTTAGGTCTCGCAACTACGGTAAACAGTCGCCATCTTTTTTCCCCGTAAAAGAGGAAGCGCTTCTTCTTCTACGGTAAGCAACCGCCCCATAGAAGAGGAAGCGCTTCTTCTTCTACTGTAAGCAACCGCCAAGGTGAGCACCCGCCCCCGGAGAAGAAGAAGCTCGCGGATATTTAATTTCATTTGTTTTTCTGTAAAGACAACAAAATGTCTCCTACTAAGAGACACGCGTACAAGGTTCCACTGACTTTTGATATTCATGTGAACCGCACTGTGGATACAACGGGAGCACGTACGGTGAATATTCGCACCACAGGGAATGAGAAGTCGTCCTACTGTGGTTGTAGCTTGCCATGCTAACGGCCAGAAACTTCCACCCACGGTGATATTCAAAAGGAAGACCTTGCCAAAAGAGAACTTTCCAGCCGGCGTCATCATAAAAGCTAACTCGAAGGGATGGATGGATGAAGAAAAGATGAGCGAGTGGTTGATAGACGTTTACGCGAAGACACCGGGTGACTTTTTTCACGCAGCGCCGTTCCTGTTGATCTACGACTGCATGCGCGTCCACATCGTAGATGGTGTCAAAAAACAAGTGAAGCACACCGAAGAAGAATAATTCGAGGGATTTGTAGATGAGTAATAACTTCAGAAAGTGAGCTTTAAATGTTTATTTTGTGTGTTGTGTGACACTAACGTATGAGCAACGTTGAGTTATTGATGTTGCTATTGCTCTGCACTATTTTGAGTGTTACTATTTTTGTGATTGCACATTTGCACATTACATTTTGGGAGTGAACAGAGTTGTTAGAACGCTGGTTTGTAATATATTATTAAAGTTTGACTGACCTATCTGACTGTTTTGTTGACATTCCCTTTAGCGTAGCGTAGGTGCGGCTAATAGCACGGGGCGGCTAACAGGTAAACAAAGTTTTGAAATATGCCGTTCATTAAACGTGCGGCTAATAACACGGGGCGCCTTATGGTGCGGAAAATACGGTAGTTTTAATGCAACATACTTTTACTTTTACTTGAGTATATTTATAGACAAGAAACACTACTTTTACGCCGCTCCATTTATCTACATTCAGCTCGCTACTCGCTACTGATTTTTATCGATCTGTTAATGCACGCTTTGTTTGTTTTGGTTTGTCAGACAGACTTTCAAAGTAGGATCTATCGCATGCCTGCGTTTCACCAATCAAATACAGTCACTGGTGACGTTTGACTCCGTTTCACCAATCAAACAGAGCCAGGCGGTCACATGATTAACAAGCTTAGGCTTACATGAACTCAACGTCAAATTTGAGGAAGCACACGGCGGTAAGTAACGTTAGTAGATATTTTGGCTGTCACCGCAGGCTGATGTTAGCTTCCCTGCTATGAATCACTGTCAAATGTACATCGTGTGGGGACATTTATTAACACACTGCAGCCTCATAGACACGCACAGTCGCACACACACACACACACACACACACACATGCATGCATAGAAACATAGTGTGTTCCCAAGTGCAGCCCACACCTATCAGTTTATGGTTTGCGTAAAGGCTAACTTGTTATTTTCCTTTGTAATCTCTGCCTACTGAGCTTATGGTGCTGTTAAATTACTGTGGCTCAATTTGCCTTAATTTTTTTTATGTTAATGTATTATTATTTAATATATATAATTGTTTTAGTTGCTTAAGAGATATTCCTGGCTCTGAATTTGCTCATTGCTATTTTTATGTTTTTGTGCATTATTTGTTGCCGTCATCATTAAACGAACAGGTTACTCATCAGTTACTCAGTACTTGAGTAGTTTTTTCACAACATACTTTTTACTTTTTCTCAAGTAAATATTTGAGTGACTACTCCTTACTTTTACTTGAGTAATACATCTCTAAAGTAACAGTACTCTTACTTGAGTACAATTTCTGGCTACTCTACCCACCTCTGTTCGGAGCGACGAAGGACTTCACCCGATCATCGATGCGGTCGGCGGCTAGCGTCGGATAGCGCGTCTGCTATCCAAGTCAAAGTCCTCCTGGTTGTGTTGCTGCAGCCGGCCGCTAATACACCGATCCCGCCTACAGCTTTCTTCTTTGCAGTCTTCATTGTTCATTAAACAAATTGCAAAAGATTCACCAACACAGATGATCAGAATTCTGTGGAATTTTGCGATGAAAACAGAGCTTTTTGTATTACAATGGCGTCCGAATACTTCCCTTTCAACCATCGACGTCACGCGCATACGTCATCATACATAGACGTTTTCAACCGGAAGTTACGCGGGAAATTTAAAATTGCACTTTATAAGTTATCCCGGCCGTATTGGCATGTGTTGCAATGTTAAAATTTCATCATTGATATATAAACTATCAGACTGCGTGGTCGGTAGTAGTGGCTTTCAGTAGGCATTTAAGTTGCTGTCCATCCATGCTTTTATGCTGTTCATACGATATATTAATTTGTTGTAACGTAAAACCCCCTCATTTTTAAGGGGTCGGCTTTTATTTTGCCGTGGCGCTGAGCCACGATCAATTACACGTAGGGGGAACCCTGGGTGGTGCATATCTTGACAACAAGTCAATAGCTTTCAGCCTGCCACTGATTGTAACTTCTGGCTTTATCTCATGCCATCACGCCAATTTCAAACCTATTCTTAACAGCTGCTTGCCTTTACCACAGCTGCAAAACTATTCCGCTGCATAAGCTGCTGACACTGAAGTATGATGGTTGGCGCTTGTTCAGACTCTGAGAATATGGTGCTACAGTTATTTAATGATTGATAACAGTCGCACAGTAAAAATAGAACCGTGTCATCCCATTCATCCATCATTGGGTTGTAACTGGGTGGCACTCTAAAATGAACACTGTCACAGAAATAGGTTATTACCTCTTTGTCTGTTGGGTTTATTCATTTGTTGCTCTCTCTCTGCGGGCCTCTATCTTTTTACTGTTGTTGTGTTCCTCACGCATCCAAAGCAGTGGTATTTTCTACCGCAGTTATGTCATTCCGCCACTGAGGAGGTGTGCATGCAGCTTGGCTTTGCAGGCAATTAGGTTCTTGTTATGACTCCGAGAGTCTTAAGGCGGTTTTCAGCTGTGTCCATGGAATCCTCTTCAGCTGTACAAACTGAGCCACTAACACAGAGGTGTCCAAACTACGGCTTGTGCACTGCAAAAAGTCAGTGTTCAAAAACAAGAACAAAAAATACAAAAATGAGGGGTATTTTATTTGAACTAAGCAAAATTATCTGCCAATAGAACAAGAAAATTTGGCTTGTCAAGACTTTCCAAAACAAGTACAATTAGCTAACCTCAATGAACCCAAAAATACCTTAAAGTCCTACTGAAAGCCACTACCACCGACCACGCAGTCTGATAGTTTATATATCAATGATGAAATCTTAACATTGCAACACATGCCAATACGGCCGGGTTAACATAAAGTGCAATTTTAAATTTCCCGCTAAACTTCCGGTTGAAAACGTCTATATATGATGACGTATGCGCGTGACGTCAATCATTGAACCGGAAGTATTGGTACCCCATTGAATCCAATACAAAACAACTCTGTTTTCATTTCAAAATTCCACAGTATTCTGGACATCTGTGTTTGTGAATCTTTTGCAATTTGTTTAATGAACAATGGAGACTGCAAAGAAGAAAGTTGGAGGTGGGATCGGTGTATTAGCGGCTGGCTGTAGTAACACAACCAGGAGGACTTACTTGGATAGCAGACGCGCTAGCCGACGGTAGCCGCCAACCGCACGGATGATCGGGTGAAGTCCTTCGTCGTGCCGTCGATCGCTGGAACGCAGGTGAGCACGGGTGTTGATGAGCAGATGAGGGCTGGCTGGCGTAGGTGGAGCGCTAATGTTTTTATCATAGCTCTGTGAGGTCCGGTTGCTAAGTTAGCTTCAACGGCGTCGTTAGCAACAGCATTGTTAAGCTTTGCCAGGCTGAGAATTATTAACCGTGTAGTTACATGTACATGGTTTAATAGTATTGTTGATCTTCTGTCTATCCTTCCAGTCAGGGGTTTATTTATTTTGTTTCTATCTGCATTTGAGCCAGATGCTATCACGTTAGCTCAGTAGCTAAAGAGCTTCGCCGATGTATTGCCGTGGAGATAAAAGTCACTGTGAATGTCCATTTCGCGTTCTCGACTCTCATTTTCAAGAGGATATAGTATCCCAGGTGGTTTAAAATACAAATCCGTGATCCACAATAGAAAAAGGAGAGAGTGTGGAATCCAATGAGCCAGCTTGTACCTAAGTTAGGGTCAGAGCGAAAAAAGATACGTCTTGCACTGCATTCTAGTCCTTCACTCTAACGTTCCTCATCCACGAATCTTTCATCCTGGCTCAAATTAATGGGGTAATCGTCGCTTTCTCAGTCCGAATCGCTCCAGCTGCATTGAAAACAATAGGAAAATGTGAGGCGCCTTTCAACTGACTACGTCACGCTACTTCCGGTAGGGGCAAGGCTTTTTTTTAATCAGATACCAAAAGTTGCGATCTTTATCGTCATTGTTCTCTACTAAATCCTTTCAGCCAAAATATGGCAATATCGCGAAATGATCAAGTATGACACATAGAATGGATCTGCTATCCCCGTTTAAATTAAAAAAAAAAAATTCAGTAGGCCTTTAAAATAAGTATATTCTCACTAATAACAAGTGCAATTTTCTTGGTAGAAAAAAAAAGAGACCTTTTTGCTCAATATGTTGAAAAATATTCTTAAATTAAGTAAATGCTAGTGCCATTATCTTGACATAATGATATGCGCTCGGCATTACATTTCTTGAAACCAGCAAACTTATACTGAAAACTAATTTATTGTTCTTAATGGAAAGGCAACAAGGCAAGCGTTTGTTACTCTCGGGGTCTCCTAGCCGCTCAGGCAAATCGTATTGTCTAAAAATGCATTTTTCCATGGATAACATGACATCATCGCGCCAAGTGCGTGCTCTTTCTGTCAATTAGTGTGCATATATACAGCCCCGCCACCGGGCAAAGTTGTTTTAATTGTAATTTTGAGGAATTTATCTGGATGTGCATGAACTATTTCTGTTTGAAATGTAAAATGTTTAAATAGTCAGTTTACTGTACTGTGCCAACTGTACTACTATATGAGTACCTATTTTCTATTGTTTCATTGAAAATAAAACAGCAAAGTCAATTTGGCTGTCATCTGTTTTAATTATATATTTTTTTCATGCTTAAAATAAGAAATGATGACTTTAAAAAAGTAGTTTTATAGTTGTGAGTGCTGATGACACAGCTTTACAACACCTGATATTCTAGTTTCAAGCATGTTTTACTCAATATAGCTCATCAAATCTCAGCAACAAGCTGTAATATCTTACTGAGATCATTTAGGAGCAAAACACTTAAAACAAGTAAAACACTCTAACATAAAATCTGCTTAGTGAGAAGAATTATCTTTTCAGACAGAAAATAAGCAAATATCACCCTTATTTGAGATATTTCATCTTACTTAGATTTCAGTTTTTGCAGTGTTGGCCAAGTGCGCCCACCAATGTCTTAAATTTGACGGCATTAGTTTAATAAAGAAAGGATTCCTACCCATGGGGAGATTGCATTCAGTTTAATAGTCTGGCAATATTAATGCTGCCAAGATGTCACCAACTAATGGTCATTGTGAGTAATTCAGGTCAAATACCTTTTATCATGCTCCGACCAGGCATATACGCAGCATTCACTTTTATGACCCAATGCAAACAACCTTACCTAGTCATGGTGCAAAATACAATCCAACCAACACAAAATGTCAAGACACGGTCACACATTACACAACCTGCTCCCTGACCTTGGTGGACATTATAAAAAATGTCCATGTTCTATAAAAAAAATTCACAATTGGCATGATGGGGAAAATGCAAAAACACTCTGCACACTTATCCATGTTTGGTGCATTTAGCTGCTTGGTATTTCTGATTGGTTACAAAGCTTTAAGGAAGTTGTCACGGAAATAAACAAGGAAGTTGAATGTTCACGTACTCTTAAAGGCTTACTGAAATGATTTTTTTTTATTTAAACGGGAATAGCAGATCCATTCTATGTGTCATACTTGATCATTTTGCGATATTGCCATATTTTTGCTGAAAGGATTTAGTAGAGAAAATCGACGATAAAGTTCGCAACTTTTGCTCCCTGATAAAAAAAAAGCCCTGCCTGTAGCGGAAGTAGCGTGACGTCACAGGAGCTAGTATTCCCCACAATTCCCCGTTGTTTACAATGGAGCGAGAGAGATTCGGACCGAGAAAGTGACGATTACCCCATTAATTTGAGCGAGGATGAAAGATTCGTAGATGAGGAACGTTACAGTGAAGGACTTGAGAGGCAGTGCAGGACGTATCTTTTTTCGCTCTGACCGTAACTTAGGTACAAGCTGGCTCATTGGATTCCACACTCTCTCCTTTTTTTATTGTGGATCACGGATTTGTATTTTAAACCACCTGGGATACTATATCCTCTTGAAAATGAGAGTCGAGAACGCGAAATGGACATTCAGTGCCTTTTATCTCCACGACAATACATCGGCGAAATGTTTTAGCTACGAGCTAACGTGATAGCATCGTGCTTTAACTGCATATAGAAACAAAAAAATAAACCCCTGACTGGAAGGATAGATAGAAAATCAACAATACTATTAAACCGTGGACATGTAAATACACGGTTAATGCTTTCCAGGCTGGCAAAGGTTAACAATGCTGTGCTAACTACGCCATTGAAGCTAACTTAGCAACGGGACCTCACAGAGCTATGCTAAAAACATTAGCTCTCCACCTACGCCAGGCAGCCCTCATCTACTCATCAACACCCGTGCTCACCTGCGTTCCAGCGATCGGCAGAAGGACGAAGGACTTCACCCGATGCGTTTGGCGGCCCGGAGACGTAGGAAGTCAAGGTGAGGTCGGCGGCTAGCGCTCCAACAAAGTCCTCCTGGTTGTGTTGCTGTAGTCCGCTGCTAATACACCGATCCCACCTACAACTGTCTTCTTTGCAGCCTTCATTGTTCATTAAACAAATTGCAAAAGATGTCCGGAATACTGTGGAATTATGAAATGAAAACAGAGCTTTTTGTATAGGATTCCACGGGTACCATAACTTCCGTTACTCTGACTTCGTCACACGCATACGTCATCATACCGCGATGTTTCAGCCGGATATTTCCCGGGAAGTTTTAAAAGTCACTTTATAAGTTAACCCGGCTGTATTGGGATGTGTTGCAATGTTAAGATTTCATCATTGATATATAAACTATCAGACTGCGTGGTCGCTAGTAGTGGCTTTCAGTAGGCCTTTAATATCCAAATATATTTCATTATACATCTATTACACCAATATAATATGTAGAACAACAACAAAATGAAATGTAGGAATATGAATGGATCTGTCGATGTATTGGTACATCGCTACACTCCTAGTCACTATGTTTAGTCATGTCCTAAGTAGCTTCCACAGTCAATGGAACACTCTCTGCTAAAATGCAAGCATGAGTCATTGGTAGTTGTTTTGCAGCAGTTGATGTGGCTTCTCTCTTTAAATAGTTTTCAGGCTAGAAAGAGATGACCAGCTTCAAGCAGCAGCATCAGCTTTGCCAACGTCTGTGTGGGCGTCTTTGACAGTCTATGCCTATTTGTCCTACTTTACTTTTTAATATTGTCACACTCACCTGTTGTCAGTGCTCAGACATTGAAAAGAATAGGACCTTATCTAATCCGAGGATTCCCACAATTGGGGTGTAACTGCTGGCATCGTGAAGAACTGTTAACTCCAGTCTTTTTTAAGTATACCGTATTTTCCGGACCATAGGGCGCACCGGATTATAAGGCGCACTGCTGATGAGTGGGTCTAATCAGGTCTATTTTCATACACAATGCACACTGGCAACTCTCTAATAACTAAAGTTCCTTGGGTGAATAATGTCAACTCACTACACCGGTATGTTTTAGTGCTTTCATGGCGAGTTTACTGACAGATACAAGTAAGAACTTTACACTACTTTATATTAGAAATGGCAACAGTGGAGGATGAATGTCACATAACAAGACGATAGAGAAAAAGAAGAAGATTATCGACGACGGCAAAGGCGGACACGCGCAAATTGTCAGGACTTATGCAGATCCCAAATACAGATCAGCAGGTACCAGAAGATAAGAAAAGTCTCTTTTGCATAATATTGCGAAACAAAACACCAGATAATATGTCTTACCTTATACACACCATGATAATACTCCTATGTTGAAGCACAGTACAATCCATCAAGCGGTGTGGCTTCATAGCTTACCAAAGTCCTACTAAAACATTTTGATAGATTTTTGGGCGCCGTGTGTAATGTTCTATATTTTCAATGGAACATATACAATGTTGGTGTTGTTTACTTGACTCATATTGCAGTCTGCACGCATCTCTTATGTGTGACTGCCATCTACTGGTCACACTTATCATTACACCATGTACCAAATAAAATAGCTTCGAGGTCAGTAAGCACAACCAAAATTATTCCGTACATTAGGCACAGCGGGTCATAAGGCGCACTGTCGAGTTTTGAGAAAATGAAAGGATTTTAAGTGCGCCTTATAGTCCGAAAAATACGGTAATCAGAAAAGGCATTTTTTTATATTTAAATATTTTTTAATCAGACTTTTTGTTTGTGTGCGCCACATTATTTGACATGGTCCACCACATTATCTGACGTGGTCCACCACATTATTTGACGTGGTCCACCACATTATTTGACATGGTCCACCACACTATTTGACATGATCCACCACATTATCTGACATGGTCCACCACATTATTTGACATGGTCCACCACATTATTTGACATGGTCCACCACATTATCTGACGTGGTCCACCACATTATTTGACGTGGTCCACCACATTATTTGACGTGGTCCACCACATTATTTGACATGGTCCACCACATTATCTGACATGGTCCACCACATTATTTGACGTGGTCCACCACATTATTTGACATGGTCCACCACATTATCTGACATGGTCCACCACATTATTTGACATGGTCCACCACATTATTTGACGTGGTCCACCACATTATTTGACATGGTCCACCACATTATTTGACGTGGTCCACCACATTATTTGACGTGGTCCACCACATTATTTGACATGGTCCACCACATTATTTGACGTGGTCCACCACATTATTTGACGTGGTCCACCACATTATCTGACATGGTCCACCACATTATTTGACGTGGTCCACCACATTATGTGACGTGGTCCACCACATTATTTGACATGGTCCACCACATTATTTGACATGGTCCACCACATTATCTGACATGGTCCGCCACATTATTTGACGTGGTCCACCACATTATCTGACATGGTCCACCACATTATCTGACATGGTCCACCACATTATTTGACATGGTCCACCACATTATTTGACATGGTCCACCACATTATCTGACATGGTCCACCACATTATTTGACGTGGTCCACCACATTATTTGACGTGGTCCACCACATTATTTGACGTGGTCCACCACATTATTTGACATGGTCCACCACATTATTTGACATGGTCCACCACATTATCTGCCATGGTCCACCACATTATCTGACATGGTCCACCACATTATCTGACATGGTCCACCACATTATTTGACATGGTCCACCACATTATCTGACATGGTCCACCACATTATTTGACATGGTCCACCACATTATTTGACATGGTCCACCACATTATTTGACATGGTCCACCACATTATTTGACATGGTCCACCACATTATCTGACATGGTCCACCACATTATCTGACATGGTCCACCACATTATTTGACATGGTCCACCACATTATTTGACATGGTCCACCACATTATTTGACGTGGTCCACCACATTATCTGACATGGTCCACCACATTATCTGACATGGTCCACCACATTATTTGACATGGTCCACCACATTATTTGACATGGTCCACCACATTATCTGACGTGGTCCACCACATTATTTGACGTGGTCCACCACATTATTTGACGTGGTCCACCACATTATTTGACATGGTCCACCACATTATTTGACGTGGTCCACCACATTATTTGACATGGTCCACCACATTATCTGACATGGTCCACCACATTATTTGACGTGGTCCACCACATTATTTGACGTGGTCCACCACATTATTTGACATGGTCCACCACATTATTTGACGTGGTCCACCACATTATTTGACATGGTCCACCACATTATTTGACATGGTCCACCACATTATTTGACATGGTCCACCACATTATTTGACGTGGTCCACCACATTATTTGACGTGGTCCACCACATTATTTGACATGGTCCACCACATTATTTGACATGGTCCACCACATTATCTGACATGGTCCACCACATCATTTGACGTGGTCCACCACATTATTTGACATGGTCCACCACATTATTTGACGTGGTCCACCACATTATTTGACATGGTCCACCACATTATCTGACATGGTCCACCACATCATTTGACATGGTCCACCACATTATTTGACATGGTCCACCACATTATTTGACATGGTCCACCACATTATTTGACATGGTCCACCACATTATCTGACATGGTCCACCACATCATTTGACATGGTCCACCACATTATTTGACATGGTCCACCACATTATCTGACATGGTCCACCACATCATTTGACGTGGTCCACCACATTATTTGACATGGTCCACCACATTATTTGACGTGGTCCACCACATTATTTGACATGGTCCACCACATTATTTGACGTGGTCCACCACATTATTTGACATTGCCAGGCTATTTTAAATAATATTTTCTCCCTCACTCTTTGTTGATGCTGCACATTCTCCGTGTCTTCACCCTCCACCTTTGCAGCTCCATTTTCAGTCACAGCATCCCAATGCGTGTGTCTTACCTTCCCACCTTATCATCTATTCATCCTACATTGGCAGACAGTACACCAGAGATGTGTGTGTGTGCGTGAAGGAGGGGGAGGGAATCTATTTTTTGTCACTTAGCAGCCTCCCCTCCTCCAGACATAAGAAAGAAAAAAGAGTAGAGATGCGTGTGTGATTATGGGTGTCACTGGTGTGCCACACAGTCCTAATCTGCTTCAAGCAAGGCGTCCGTTGCACAAGGTCGTTACTCTTTTCTTTCAGTAAGTGTGCAGGCTGGCAGCGCGATGAACGAGCAATTATTGTCTTGATGGCCTCGGCGCCCATTGGTGGTTCACAACCTCTAGTAGAGGTTTATTTGCCTTATTTTTGATGTGAAAAGCTGCTTTGGAAGCATTTTCTGCACAACCTTTTGTGAAGGGAAAGCAGCTAACAAAGTCAAATAATGAAAACTCCCTTATTAAATATTTATTGATTTTATTCTGAGTGTTGGCTGCGTCCTGATGTTACAATGTACATGTGATGGTGTTGCTGTAGCGTGGTCAACATGGTGCAGACATGAACAACAACAACAACAAGGCCTTGTTTATGTTTGCCAGCCTTTTGCTGCTACATGTAAAGCATGTTGCTTTGTGCCCACTGACATGCAACTTGCTCTCCGTAAGCTGTAGTGAAGCAAGCAGGCGTAGGAGGACTGCTACAGACGTCTGGCTTGTTGGAGAGCCAGCATTTTCAGATAAAAAGTGTCGTCACTTCATGGCAGCGTTGTTTTTGGAACCAGTTTAACTACATACTGCAAATGCTCCAATTCAGGGGTCACCAACCTTTTTGAAAGCAAGAGCTACTTCTTGGGTAGTGATTAATGCGAAGGGCTACCAGTTTGATACACACTTAAATAAATGGCCAGAAATAGCCAATTTGCTCAATTTACCTTTAACTCTGTTATTATTAATAATTAATGATATTGACACTTAATTGAACGGTTTAAAAGAGGAGAAAACACGAAAAAAATGACAATTAAATTTTGAAACATAGTTTATCTTCAATTTCGACTCTTTAAAATTCAAAATTCAACCGAAAAAAAGAAGAGAAAAACTAGCTAATTTGAATCTTTTTGAAAAACTTAAAAAAAGAATTTATGGAACATCATTAGTAATTTTTCCTGATTAAGATTAATTTTAGAATTTTGATGACATGTTTTAAATAGATTAAAATCCAATCTGCACTTTGTTAGAATATATAACAAATTGGACCAAGCTATATTTCTAACAAAGACAAATCGTTATTTCTTCTAGATTTTCCAGAACAAAAATTTTAAAAGAAATTCAAAAGACTTTGAAATAAGATTTAAATTTGATTCTACAGATTTTCTAGATTTGCCAGAATAATTTTTTTGCATTTTAACCATGATAAGTTTGAAGAAATATTTCACAAATATTCTTCGTCGAAAAAACAGAAGCTAAAATGAAGAATTCAATTAAAATTTATTTATTATTCTTTACAATAAAAATTTTTTTTTTACTTGAACATTGATTTAAATTGTCAGGAAAGAAGAGGAAGGAATTTAAAAGGTAAAAAGGTATATGTGTTTAAAAATCCTAAAATCATTTTTAAGGTTGTATTTTTTCTCTAAAATTGTCTTTCTGAAAGTTATAAGAAGCAAAGTAAAAAAAATAATGAATTTATTTAAACAAGTGAAGACCAAGTCTTTCAAATATTTTCTTGGATTTTCAAATTCTATTTGAGTTTTGTCTCTCTTAGAATTAAAAATGTCGAGCACAGCGAGACCAGCTTGCTAGTAAATAAATACAATTTAAAAAATAGAGGCAGCTCACTGGTAAGTGCTGCTATTTGAGCTATTTTTAGAACAGGCCAGCGGGCTACTCATCTGGTCCTTACGGTCTACCTGGTGCCCGCGGGCACCGCGTTGGTGACCCCTGCTCCAATTAATGCCTCTCTATTCATAAGGCAAGTATAGTTATATTCATAATACTAGCAGTGTGTTTAAAAAGGTGAGTAAACCTCGAAATTCTTCAAATAAATGGTATTTTAATGAACACAAATGTATTCGGGACACTGCACATTCTATTTCAAAGCCAGAAAATTTGAAAAAAGTAATTGAATTTGATAATATTTTACAGAAAGTCAATAAATATAAAACCAAAAAATAGCAGTGCTGACATATTTCTTTACAAAACTCAAATGTACTGTATGAACTAAGAAAGGCTTGCAGATTCAACTTTCTTGAGAATCATTAACTAATATTTACCGTATTTCCTTGAATTGCCGCCGGGAATATAGTATTCGCCTGCCTAGAATTACAGCCGGGTCAAACTCGTTTCCCAAAATAATTAGCGCATGCTTGGCACTTCCGCCGGGTCAAATATGAGTCATTAAATGACTCCCGCCTCTTGGTGGTAGAGGGTGCTAGTGATCCTTCTTGTGACTACCAGTACTGCAGAAGACCGGTGCTGCAGAAGAAGACAACAAGCAGCAAGCGTGAGTAGCGATTGTTTGCTTACACTTTTACCATGGAGGATTACATATCTAAAATAAAACAGTTTTCTAAACTGGACTTTCAATCGAAGCAGGAGGTAATAATTAAAGGAATATCTCCAGAGACTTTTAAAACTGAAGAAAGATAAGGAAGACTGCCTTTGATCAGAAGCAGCTGCACATGGACATCATTTATAAGTAAAGGTAAGACCATAATAACGTTTTTTTTATTAAATGTGCTTTTCATGATAAGGTAAGCGCCAGAGTGAGAAGAGGTTTTAAAATAATTAGCGCATGCTTGCCCATCCCGCATGCTTTTGGTAAGCGCAGGAGTGAGAAGAGGTTTTAAATTAATTGGCGCCCCGGCGGCTATTCAAGGAAATACGGTAGTTGCACAACCACGGTTTCTGATAACTGCTTCACATCTGTGGCACATGGAGTCCACCAACTTCTGGCAGCGGTCAACAGGACAATTGAACTACGTTCCACAATTCCTCTGCATTTCTTGGTTTTGCCTCATGAACAGCATTTTTATGTCAGCCCACAAGTTTTCAATGGGATTAAGGTCCAGGGATTGTGCTGGCCACTCCGTTACTTGAATTCTGTTTGTCTGGAACCGTGGTTATGCTCGCTTGCTGGTGTGTTTGGGGTCATTGTCTTGTTGAAACACCCATTTCAAGGGCATTTCCTCTTCAGCATACGGCAACATGACTTCTTCCACTATTCTGATGTACTCAAACTGATCCATGATCCCTGGTATGCGATGAATAGGACCGACACCAGAGTACGAGAAACATCCCCATATCATGATGCTTGCACCGTCTTCACTGTGTACTGGGGGCTTAAATTCAGTGTTTGCAGGACGTCTTGACAAACTGTCTGTGGCCCTTAGACCCAAAAAGAACAATCTTACTCTCATCAGTCCACAAAATATTACGCCATTTCTTTTTAGGCCAGTCAATGTGTTTTTTGGCAGATTGTAACCGCTTCAGCACACGTCTTTTTTTTAACAACGGGACTTTGCGGGGGCTTCTTGCTGGTAGCTTGGCTTCACATAGACGTGGTCTGATTGTTACAGTACTCACAGGTCTGATTGTTACAGTACTCACAGGTCTGATTGTTACAGTACTCACAGGTCTGATTGTTACAGTACTCACAGGTCTGATTGTTACAGTACTCACAGGTCTGATTGATACAGTACTCACAGGTCTGATTGTTTCAGTACTCACAGGTCTGATTGTTTCAGTACTAACAGGTCTGATTGTTTCAGTACTCACAGGTCTGATTGTTACAGTACTTACAGGTCTGATTGTTACAGTACTCACAGGTCTGATTGTTACAGTACTCACAGGTCTGATTGTTACAGTACTTACAGGTCTGATTGTTACAGTACTCACAGGTCTGATTGTTACAGTACTCACAGGTCTGATTGTTACAGTACTCACAGGTCTGATTGTTACAGTACTTACAGGTCTGATTGTTACAGTACTCACAGGTCTGATTGTTACAGTACTCACAGGTCTGATTGTTACAGTACTTACAGGTCTGATTGTTACAGTACTCACAGGTCTGATTGTTACAGTACTCACAGGTCTGATTGTTTCAGTACTCTCACAGGTCTGATTGTTTCAGTACTCACAGGTCTGATTGTTACAGTACTCACAGGTCTGATTGTTACAGTACTCACAGGTCTGATTGTTTCAGTACTCACAGGTCTGATTGTTACAGTACTCACAGGTCTGATTGTTTCAGTACTCACAGGTCTGATTGTTACAGTACTCACAGGTCTGATTGTTTCAGTACTCACAGGTCTGATTGTTTCAGTACTCACAGGTCTGATTGTTACAGTACTCACAGGTCTGATTGTTACAGTACTCACAGGTCTGATTGTTTCAGTACTCACAGGTCTGATTGTTTCAGTACTTACAGGCCATCTTAGGTCTTCTTTGATCCTCCTGGAGCTGATCATTGGCTGAGCCTTTGCCAATTAGGATATTCGCCCATCCATTCCAATAGTCCTTTTTCTTTTTCTTCCTCGCCTTTTTGGTTTTTGGCTGCCATTTTAAAGCGTTTGATATCATTTTAGCTGAACAGCCTATCATTTTGTGCACTTCTTTATAGGTTTTCCCCTCTTTTATTCATTTCTTAATCAAAGAACGCTCTTCTTCTTGAACGACCCATTTCACTCTGTTTTCCAAGGACAATTGCACAGCCAGCATATGCAGCGTCAGTTGCCGTGATCCTTAAATAAGGCCCACCCGTTTAACACCTTTTTTTCAACATACCGTATTTCCTTGAATTGGCGCAGGGAATATAGTATTCGCACGTCTAGAATTACTGTCGGGCCAAACTCGTTTCTCAAAATAATTAACGCATGCTTGGCCTTATCGCCGGTTCATTATTAACGCCGGATCAAATTCGTTTCGCAAAATATACATTTTATTATCGCATGTCTATAATTTTCGCCGGGTCGAACTCGTTTCGCAAGATATTTAGCATATGGCTAGAACTTCCGCCGGGTCAAATTCGTTACGTCACGAGTGACGCTTTACCTGTCCTCATTTTCAAAATGGAGGAAGCTGCTTTCAGTAGTTTGCAATCGCACAAAGGAAAAAAGATAAAGAGCTATTCAGTAGGATTTAAGGTCCAAGCTATTGAATACCGGTACAGTATGCTAAAAAGAACAGTAAGCAGCTATGTTTTATTAATATACCGTACCTGCGCGTGTCAAATACTGTATAAGTCATTAAATGACTCCCGCCTCCTGGTGGTAGAGGGCGCTACCGCGCTAGTGATCCTTCTTGCGACTTCTGGTACTGCAGAAGAAGTGATTACACGCAGCAAGAGATTATTTTTTTTTAACATGGAGGATTACATACCGGTATCTAAAATAAAACAGTTTTCTAAACTGGACTTTCAATGGAAGCAGGAGGTAATAATTAAAGGAATATCTCCATCGAGACAGAGAGACTTTTAAAACTGAAGAAAGAAAATAAGGAAGACTTCTATAAACAAGTTATCGATGCTTTTGGTCAGAAGGAGCTGCAAATGGACTCCATTTATAAGTACAGGTAAGACCATAATAACGTGTTTTTTTTATTAAATGTGCTTTTCATGATGGTATGCTTACATCACACTCAAAGCGCACGCCTAAATTTGCCGCATTCCTTTTGGTAAACGCCGGAGTGAGAAGAGGTTTTAAAATAATTAGCGCATGCACAGCCATCCCGCAGGCTTCCGGTAAACGCCGGAGTGACAGGAGGTTTTAAATTAATTAGCGCCCCTGCGGCTATTCAAGGAAATACGGTAATCAATGACGTCACTTATGGCAGTGTTTTTCAACCTTTTTTGAGCCAAGGCACATTTTTTTGCGCTGAAAAAATGCGGAGGCACACCGCCAGCAGAAATCATTACAAAACTAAACTCAGTTGACAGTAAAAAGTCGTCGTCGCAATTGTTGGGTATGACTTTAAGCCACAACCAAGCATGCATGACTATAGCTCTTGTCTCAGAGTAGGTGTACTGTCACCACCTGTCACATCACACCCTGACTTATTTGGACTTTTTTGCTGTTTTCCTGTGTAGTGTTTTACTTCTTGTCTTGCGCTCCTATTTTGGTGGCTTTTTCTCTCTTTTTGGTATTTTCCTGTGGCAGTTTCATGTCTTCCTTTGAGCGATATTTCCCGCATCTACTTTGTTTTAGCAATCAAGAATATTTCAGTTGTTTTTATCCTTCTTTGTGGGGACACTGTCGATTGTCACGTCATGTTCGGATGTACTTTGTGGACGCCGTCTTTGCTCCACAGTAAGTTTTTGCTGTCGTCCAGCATTCTGTTTTTGTTTACTTTGTAGCCAGTTCAGTTTTAGTTTTGTTATGCATAGCCTTCCCTAAACTTCAATGCCTTTTCTTAGCGGCACTCACCTTTTGTTTATTTTTGGTTTCAGCATTAGATACCTTTTTAACTGCACACTATCTCCCGCTGTTCCCGACATCTACAAAGCAATTAGCTGCCGGCTGCCACCTACTGATATGGAAGAGTATTACACGGTTACTCTGCCGAGCTCTAGACAGCACCGACACTCAACAACTACACATCGTTTTCAGACTAGAATTACTAATTTGCAAAAAATATTTATAACCCAAATAGGTGAAATTAGATCATCTCCCACGGCACACCAGACTGCATCTCACGGCCGCGGCACAGTGGTTGAAAAACACTGACTTATGGAACTCAGCACTGCTATTTTTTTTGAACACGCCCCTTTCAGTAACTGATTCAGTTTCACGGAATCAGCAGCATGCATGTCATGCTGCTGATTCAGTTTCACAGAATCAGCAGCATGCATGTCATGCCTGTTGCTTTTCTATACCTTTACTGAACCTTCTAGAAACGTACTTGCAGTGTAGAAGTTGAAATTCTAACAAAAACAGTGATTTATCTTGCTAGTGATGTGGGACTGCTATTATTTTGAACACAACTGCACACACGGGGCTCCCTAATTGGTGCCACGTCATAAAACATAAACAGCTGTTGCTGTAGTCAACCAGCTGCTGATAAAGTATGTTTTGTGTCTGAAACAACAAGCTGGCAGTAGCTGCATGTGAAGTATGCCTCGTTGGTATCTCTGCATACGCTTTCAAGTGTCAGCGGCACTCCTCAACTGTAAATCATTGCCGTGTTGTTGTTGGCAATCAACAGTATCAGCTAGCGCAGGCGTGCCCTTTGGGTCGATCGATGGTGGAGGTTGTGTCAGTCGACCGCCAGCCAGGCATTAAAAAAAATAATCCTAAAAATGATGGATCAACAATCTTCACCAAGATTGGTCACTTGATTGACATTCACGGCACCCGAGGGTCTTGGGAGATGACGCTGGCTGCTGCCAGATCATTATTAGGAAAAAATGACCGACAGGAAGACCAGAAACACTTTTTATTCCAACAGACTCTCGCGTCAAAACTCTGAAGACCGACTGCACAGTTCCTGTCTTCACAATAAAAGCGCTGCTTCATCCTGCCTGCGCTAATAAAATAGGAGTCTCAGAGAGCTGCCGCGCACAAGCTAGCAAGCTGCGGAGTTTGCCGCCAATGTACGGTGGTGGTCAAAAGTGTACATACACTTGTAAAGAACATCATGTCATGGCTGTCTTGACTTTACAATCATTTCTACAACTCTTATTTTTTTGTGATAGAGTGATTGGAGCACATACACTACCGTTCAAAAGTTTGGGGTCACCCAAACAATTTTGTGGAATAGCCTTCATTTCTAAGAACAAGAAGAGACTGTGGAGTTTCAGATGAAAATTCTCTTTTTTCTGGCCATTTTGAGCGTTTAATTGACCCCACAAATGTGATGCTCCAGAAACTCAATCTGCTCAAAGGAAGGTCAGTTTTGTAGCTTCTGTAACGAGCTAAAGTGTTTTCAGATGTGTGAACATGATTGCACAAGGGTTTTCTAATCATCAATTAGCCTTCTGAGCCAATGAGCAAACACATTGTACCATTACAACACTGGAGTGATAGTTGCTGGAAATGGACCTCTATACACCTATGTAGATATTGCACCAAAAAGCAGACATTTGCAGCTAGAATAGTCATTTACCACATTAGCAATGTATAGAGTGTATTTCTTTCAAGTTAAGACTAGTTTAAAGTTATCTTCATTGAAAAGTACAGTGCTTTTCCTTCAAAAATAAGGACATTTCAATGTGACCCCAAACTTTTGAACGGTAGTGTACTTGTTGGTCACAAAAAACATTCATGAAGTTTGCTTCTTTTATGAATTTATTATGGGTCTACTGAAAATGTGCTGGGTCAAAAGTATACATACAGCAATGTTAATATTTGCTTACATGTCCCTTGGCAAGTTTACCTGCAATAAGGCGCTTTTGGTAGCCATCCACAAACTTCTGCTTGAATTTTTGACCACAAAATTGCTGCAGTTCAGCTAAATGTGTTGCTTTTCTGACATGGACTTGTTTCTTCAGCATTGTCCACATGTTCAAGTCAGGACTTTGGGAAGGCCATTCTAAAACCTTCATTCTAGCCTGATTTAGCCATTCCTTTACCACTTCTGAGGTGTGTTTGGGGTCATTGTCCTGTTGGAACACCCAACAAGACCCAACCTCCGGGCTGATGATTTTAGCTTGTCCTGAAGAATTTGGGGGTAATCCTCCTTTTTCATTGTCCCATTTACTCTCTGTAAAGCAGCAGTTCCATTGGCAGCAAAACAGGCCCAGAGCATAATACTACCACCACCATTCTTTGCGGTAGAAATGGTGTTCCTGGGATTAAAGGCCTCACCTTTTCTCCTCCAAACATATTGCTGGGTATTGTGGCCAAACAGCTCCATTTTTGTTTCATCTGACATCACATGGACAAAGATAAGACCTTCTGGAGGAAAGTTCTGTCAAAAGTGGTAAAGGAATGGCTAAATCAGGCTAGAATGAAGGTTTTAGAATGGCCTTTCCAAAGTCCTGACTTGAACGTGTGGACAATGCTGAAGAAACAAGTCCATGTCAGAAAAGCAACACATTTGGCTGAACTGCAGCAATTTTGTGGTAAAAAATTCAAGCAGAAGCTTGTGGATGGCTACCAAAAGCGCCTTATTGCAGGTAAACTTGCCAAGGGACATGTATTATCCAGATGAGAGGTATGAGTCATAACCTAGAATAACTTTGACAGGCCGAGACGCGATGATGCGGGAGCGGAACAGCAGCAAACAAGACACAAATGCTGCAGTGTTGCATAAACTTGCATAATCTTTGCAGTTTGCATTCATATATGTTGCACTACTGCCATCTTCTTTATAATCACATTAAAGTGCAGCATTAACTATAGTTAGCTCTCGGTTTTCCATTCTAAAAAATACCTTGTCTGTTTTAGCGCTTATCATAACATTTATAATATTTCGTTAATATTAAGCAGTGTTTCCCATAAACTGCCAAGATACCTGTGGCGGTGGGGGCGTGGCTATGGGCGTGGCCACCATGACATCATCGAGCAATTTGCATAATTTACTACAATGATATGATTTTCTCTAAAAAGGCTCAAAAAATGTATACTTACTAATTAATAATAACAGTTTTGTTTTAAACGTCCATCCATCCATCCATTTTACGATATAAATACAACACTTTATGTACATATTTATATACAGATTTGAACAATAAGTTATTCACTGAAATATATTTATTAATTGTGGTTCTTACAAAAAATATATCTTATAAAAATATAAAAGCTAAAATGTCTCTTAAAGCTCTGCCCCTTTAATTAGTGCATACTAAATAATTTAACTTTAGCCTACTACTACAACCATATTATTTACCAGCAACATAAAGTGAAACAGAGGCAGAGGTGTCCTGCCACAGTCAGTAACAAATAAACAGGAAACAGTAGTGGTGGTAGATAGACACAGAGCTTCATCAAACATCTGATCCACTGAACAAAGAGCTCCAAAAATCTTGATCCTACACTTTTGTAAAGTAAATGTGAACAGCCGATATGGACATCTACATCAATTATATGATTTGCCTGAGAAGCTTGACAGGACACAAAAAAATAAAAAATAAAATAAAATAAAAAAAATAAAAATAAAACTTTTTTTTTTTTGTGGCGGCCTTAATTCTTTCGTGGTGGGCCGCCACAAATAAATGAATGTGTGGGAAACACTGATAAGTTAACGAGATGTAAATCGAGTATTGTTTGCGGGTTTTGGATGGTTATTGAGAGAGTTTTGTTGGCGAAATAGAGAGCCCCCGTCGACTCCATTGTTAGCTGACTTTTTAGTTCCTTTCTCATTTTTGCGCATTTCCAGTATGACTGATCTGATAACATGGTCAGAGTGAAGAAGCGTTACCACAGTGACGTCAATCTCCGGAAATAGCCGAATACTTATTCAAAATGGCTGACTAAATTTGTGGCATTTTGCGAAGTTTGGATCGTATTTTCACATACTTTGCGGATTGTAAACGCAATTGGATGTGGTTAAATGGATACAATTAGGGATGTCCGATAATGGATTTTTGCCGATATCCGATATTCCGATATTGTCCAACTCTTTAATTACCGATACCGATATCAACCGATACCGATATCAACCAATATATACAGTTGTGGAATTAACACATTATTATGCCTAATTTGGACAACCAGGTATGGTGAAAATAAGGTACTTTTAAAAAAAATTAATAAAATAAAATTAAATAAATTAAAAACATTTTCTTGAATAAAAAAGAAAGTAAAACAATATAAAAACAGTTACATAGAAACTAGTAATTAATGAAAATGAGTAAAATTAACTGTTAAAGGTTAGTACTATTAGTGGAGCAGCAGCACGCACAATCATGTGTGCTTACGGACTGTATCCCTTGCAGACTGTATTGATATATATTGATATATAATGTAGGAAGCAGAATATTAATAACAGAAAGAAACAACCCTTTTGTGTGAATGAGTGTAAATGGGGGAGGGAGTTTTTTTGGGTTGGTGCACTAATTGTAAGTGTATCTTGTGTTTTTTATGTTGATTTAATTAAAAACAAAAACAAACAAAAAAAAAAACGATACCGATAATAAAAAAACCGATACCGATAATTTCCGATATTACATTTTAACGCATTTATCGGCCGATAATATCGGCAGGCCGATATCGGACATCTCTAGATACAATGAAACACAATTAAGCAAATAAAGCCAACTTGTTTTTCCACTCTACTGCTACTTTAATCCATATTTAGTAATGATTAGTCCAGTGCTGAAATCATTTAGTTCAGTACTTTGTGTGTGTTTTGACACTCTTGTCCATGGACATTGCTCACGTTGCGTGTCATGTGACCGTCCCGAGGCTTATGTTAAGGATATCTATTTGAATCCATACATCCAGTCCCAGCACTTCCTCTGAGAAAACACAGCTGTCTTGGCACTGCCATAAAAATAAATACAAGCACAGAGGCGGCCGAGTACACTTTAATTGCTTCCAGAACCATTAAATGCCCCCCCCGTAAAAATATGTGGAAAATGACAGGTGGGGGATACATAATTTGAGTTCTGTTGCCATGGAAACTAAGCTTGTAAGGTGCTGTGCGGCCGTGACACTCGTGTAACATTTGTTCAGACTTTATATGCCTTGTTAGCTCGGTAATGACGGAACCTGGGATGGAACGTAGGGATAATATGGCCTAAAATCTATTATACAGCTTCTTGTGATAACATGTATATATACATACATATATATATATATATATATATATATATATATATATATATATATATATATATATATATATACACACTACCGTTCAAAAGTTTGGGGTCACATGGAAATGTCCTTATTTTTGAAGGAAAAGCGCTGTACTTTTCAATGAAGATAACTTTAAACTAGTCTTAACTTTAAAGAAATACACTCTATACATTGCTAATGTGGTAAATGACTATTCTAGCTGCAAATGTCTGCTTTTTGGTGCAATATCTACTAGAGGCCCATTTCCAGAAACTATCACTCCAGTGTTCTAATGGTACAATGTGTTTGCTCATTGGCTCAGAAGGCTAACTGATGATTAGAAAACCCTTGTGCAATCATGTTCACACATCTGAAAACACTTTAGCTCCTTACAGAAGCTACAAAACTGACCTTCCTTTGAGCAGATTGAGTTTCTGGAGCATCACATTTGTGGGGTCAATTAAACGCTCAAAATGGCCAGAAAAAGAGAACTTTCATCTGAAACTCGACAGTCTATTCTTGTTCTTAGAAATGAAGGCTATTCCACTAAATTGTTTGGGTGACCCCAAACTTTTGAACGGTAGTGTGTATATATATATATATATATACAGTTGTGGTCAAAGGTGTACATACACTTGTAAAGAACATCATGTCATGGCTGTCTTGAGTTTCCAATCATTTCTACAACTCTTATTTTGTTGTGATGTAGTGATTGGAGCACATACTTGTTGGTCACAAAAAACATTCATGAAGTTTGCTTCTTTTATGAATTTATTATGAGTCTACTGAAAATGTGACTAATCAAAAGTATACATACAGCAATGTTAATATTTGCTTACATGTCCCTTGGCAAGTTGACCTGCAATAAGGCGCTTTTGGTAGCCATCCACAAGCTTCTGCTTGAATTTTTTACCACAAAATTGGTGCAGTTCAGCTAAATGTGTTGCTTTTCTGACATGGACTTGTTTCTTCAGCATTGTCCACACCTTTAAGTCAGGACTTTGGGAAGGCCATTCTAAAAACCTTCATTCTAGCCTGATTTAGCCCTTCCTTTACCACTTTTGAGGTGTGTTTGGGGTCATTGTCCTGTTGGAACACCCAACAAGACCCAACCCCTGGGCTGATGATTTTAGCTTGTCCTGAACAATTTGGAGCTAATCCTCCTTTTTCATTGTCCCATTTAAAGCAGCAGTTCCATTGGCAGCAAAACAGGCCCAGCGCATAATACTACCACCACCATGCTTGACGGTAGGATTTGTGTTCCTGGGATTAAAGGCCTCACCTTTTCTCCTCCAAACATATTGCTGGGTATTGTGGCCAAACAGCTCCATTTTTGTTTCATCTGACATCACATGGACAAAGATAAGACCTTCTGGCCACAATACCCAGCAATATGTTTGGAGGAGAAAAGGTGAGGCCTTTAATCCCAGGAACACCATCCCTACCGTCAAGCATGGTGGTGGTAGTATTATGCTCTGGGCCTGTTTTGCTGCCAATGGAACTGCTGCTTTAAATGGGACAATGAAAAAGGAGGATTAGCTCCAAATTGTTCAGGACAAGCTAAAATCATCAGCCCGGAGGTTGGGTCTTGTTGGGTGTTCCAACAGGACAATGACCCCAAACACACCTCAAAAGTGGTAAAGGAATGGCTAAATCAGGCTAGAATGAAGATTTTAGAATGGCCTTCCCAAAGTCCTGACTTAAAGGTGTGGACAATGCTGAAGAAACAAGTCCATGTCAGAAAAGCAACACATTTAGCTGAACTGCACCAATTTAGTGGTCAAGCAGAAGCTTGTGGATGGCTACCAAAAGCGCCTTATTGCAGGTAAACTTGCCAAGGGACATGTAAGCAAATATTAACATTGCTGTATGTATACTTTTGACCTTCACATTTTCAGTAGAGCCATAATAAATTCATAAAAGAAGCAAACTTCATGAATGTTTTTTGTGACCAACAAGTATGTGCTCCAATCACTACATCACAACAAAATAAGAAATGATTGTAAAGTCAAGACAGCCATGACATGATGTCCTTTACACGTGTATGTGCACTTTTAACCGGGACTATATATATATATGTGTGAGATGTGTATATATAATGTACGACTATAGTGTGCAAAGTCCGTTGAAGAGTTGTTGAAGCATGAATTGTCTTCTGTTGCTGCTATCTTAAATATTTGTAATTGCTGGTTGCCTTTTATCTTGTACAACTGCAAGCATTTGGGCCTGTTGGGACAAATGTGTTGACTTGGACTCCAGGGGCCGTACTTATCAAGCTTCTTAGAATGACTCCTAAGAAGTCTGCTAAGAGTTGACTTAAGAGTAAATAAATTCTTGGCTGAAAGCTGCACTTAAAAGTTAGTTATCAAGCGTCTTACTCACACTTTCAGCGAAGTGTAGGACTGAATCTTAAGTGTCACACTCAGAGCTGAATTACGACATTACTATGTGCCGTAAACGCAATTTTAGGTGACGTCATTTCTGTGTCCATAGAAATGACCAATCACGGAAGGGAATCCGTTGTCTAAGAATAAAGAAATATCTTGGAAATATTGAAGTGGACAATGGGAGTGTATATTTTGACAATAAACTACAAAATAATACAAAACAAACTAGTCCCCGCCGGCACTCACGCTACCGCTCCCTCTCTTCTCTCGCCCACACACTCACTGACGTCACTCACCTCACGGCCACACACATACGCTACTCTCATAACATTTTCTTTCCAATTCATTAATTAGGCAACTAATTTGAAACTGGTGTGGGTGGCTCTATATATACTAGCCCACTGCAGACACATGCAGAAATCAACAAGGAATCGAAAAGTATTAAATCTGTGACAAAAATAACATCCGCTCTGTCTAAACGATACCGTTTGATCAGCTGCTCGTCATAAAAAAAAAAAAAAACTTTGTTCCGTTCCCTGAACGTTCGCGCACGTCTCTCTCGCCTCAGTGCCATCCACTGCTGGCAACTCCTAACCACTTAAGACACCTCTGAAGGTCTCTTTAAATATCGTGGAGAGTAGGAGTGATTCTTAGACTTAAGAACGTTGATAAAAAGCTTTTATTCTTAAGTTTGAGAGTAGGACTAAATTTCGCAAATTCTCAGGACTTAAGTGTAAAATGGCACTCTAAGAAGCTTGATAAGTACGGCTCCAGATATCCGTCAGCATGAACAGCTAAAGCCAGCTATTACATGATTCCATATTAAATATCTATCCATTGATGCTCTGTAGAAAAGTGTTCCCCTGTGCTGCAAAAGCGGTGTGAACAGAGCGAGGTGACGGTGACTTACACGGTTGACGGCACAATTGTAATTGTTGTCTTCCTGCCACACCAGCGAGTCCCTTGATGCATGACTCCGTTTGTTGCAGCTGACTTTTCTGCACACTAAAGGGTGAACATTTGTCAAAACACACAGCTCTATTGTGCTTGCCTGCGCTATTATTTCTCATTCCCCTCTCATTTTCTCACACTTGCTCAACAGGCTCCACAACACACTCACCGTAGTTGTGCAATATAAATGTGGCTTTATGGTGATAATGCGTGTTGTTGCCACATTCTAGCGGTGTCTTGCAAATTTGACACAACGAACACGTCCTCAACACAATGAAGCTTTCTCGCTTTCTCGCTTTCTCGTGAAAAGCCGCGTCTAATTCAGCAATCCCCGCCTCCATATATGGGCATGACTGCTGACGTAACTAAGGCTAAAATACATCACTAGCTACTCACTTCCCAAACAGTTTGGAGGAAGTATGACAGAAGGAGAGACTGTTTTATAAATATCTCTGCCATGCCTTCATGGTTTGAGTCATATTTTCGGGACTTATGCAGATCCCAAATACAAAAAAACAGGGTACCAACTAGGGTTGTACAGTATACCGGTACTAGTATAGTATCGCAGGACTAATGAATCAAAAATGATAATTATAATAATAGATTTTATTTGTAAAAAGCACTTTACATTGAGCAAACAACCTCAAAGTGCTACAGTGTATTAAAAAAATAAATAAAAAGATAATAATAAAAAAAATAAAAAATAAAAACAAGAACAAAAAAAGCCTTTTTTAAAAGCATCCACAGTCTGTGGTGCCCTCAGGTGGTCAGGGAGAGTGTTCAACAGAGCAGAAAGCCCCGTCTCCCAAAAACGGTATTATACTCCGGTCCACAAGTTATTATTATTATTATTTTTAACGGGCATGGCGGCGCGCCGTCACCTGGTGACATTGCTGGTTTTACGAGCAGAGGAGCATGTTGGGCAGCGCACACACACAGAGTACTTACAAGCAGACACAGTGTGTAGACAGAAAAGGGAGAATGGACGCATTTTGCTAGTGGTGCGATTAGCCTGTCGTACGTGTCTTCTAGGCCTGTTGCGAGTCAGCGCCCTAAGATTAGCTTCAATGTCAGGTTCTCTGGCCCCGGGAATACACTTAATTGTGGCTGGTTTGCTTAGCTTTATGTTTCGGGTGACGGAGCCCCCTATGACTAAAGTGTGGTGCCCGGTAGATTGGGGTGTAGGACTAGCTAAAGGGCAAAATCTATTATGCGTCTCAACTAGGGATGATGTTCGAAATCGGTTCTCCCGGTTGTTCGATAAGAAAAGAACCGATTCCATGGACTCAAATCCCTTTTTGAGATCCGGTTCCGGTTATCGAGGCCACTATAGTAAAGAAAAAGAGTTGGTTCTTTATTCAAATCTCTGGGAACGAATCCCTTCCCACGTACAGGAAATACCCTGTGGGACCTGCAATGTTATGCCCATTTGATTGTAGACTCTTACTGACACCTTGTGGCGATGTGAAAATACTACGCGTCATTAGTTTGGGCACTTCCGGGGTTGAGACAATTGAGAAGTAGACAAGTTGTGTTAGCTCTTACAAGCCTTGGAAAAGATAAGTCTGTAAGTAAACTGTTTAACTTGTTTATGTAACTCAATATTAAGGTGGAAAGTTTGATACTAAGATTTTTATTGAAAAACGATTTTTGTGCACTGTTTCAATGGATGTTTTAAGGACTTAAAATGGCTGCCAGTCGTATATTTCCACCATCGAAATAGTTTCAACACTCAGAAGTATTTGTTTGATGATATTTGTTTGATGTATATTTGTGTGAAGCTAATATTTACATATTGTGTATTACATTTCTGTATGTTAATTGAATCACATAGCTTATACATTTGTCATTGTGTGTATTTCAGTTTAAAAAAATAAAAATAACAGTCCAGTGCAAGACAAAAGTAAAGATAGGAAAAGACAAAGCAAGATCAACAACAATAAAGAGCCTAAATGGATTAATCGGCTTTGGATTGTTTGTTAGCTGTCTGCCAAGCTGTATAACCTCAACACGTACAGCGAGGGCAGAACAGGCAATATGCAATTATTGCCAGGCTTCGCTCTCATGTAAGGGGGGAAGAATTGTTGATTGATGACTGTGGTGTTCTTAGTGTCATAGTGTGTGTAGTTAGTATGTTCCAATAGCAGCAGAAGTGCACTTTTTGGAGAGCTGTATTATTTTCAGTTTTGTGCCCAAGGGACTGATTTTATGTAACACTATATTATTATTTATACAGCTATTGTGATCACAGAGACAGGTTGTTTTTGTGTTACTGTATATATTTGTTTTTCTGAAAAATCCCACTTAATATACTTTGGGTAACAACAGTCAATATATATATATTTTTTTTAGGGGGGTAACAGTCAATATTTATTTATTTTATTTTTATTTTTTCTTATAAAATAAAAGAGAGCTTTTGTTAAACCAAATATTGTGTTTTTTTCCATATACAACAACCTATCTGGATTCGATAAGAGAATCGATAAGGAATCGGTTCGATAAGAGGATTCGATAATGGGCCCGAACTCGATAATTTCTTATCAAACATCATCCCTAGTCTCAACCGGTTCACCGTTGCTTGTAGGCCGCTTAGGGCTGCTATAAGCTGTGCTAGTTAGCTCGCCACAGCTAACGCTAGCAGATGTGTCCGCAACGTCTAAAGTTAGGAGATTACTCCGCTCTAACTGGCGGACACGGCCCTCTAGCACAGTGTTTTTCAACCTTTTTTGAGGCAAGGCACATTTTTGTCATAAAAAAATCCAGAGGCACACCACCAGCAGAAAACTTTTAAAAATTACCTCCACCAAGTCGTCGTGTCTTATTTTGAGTGTGTTGGTGTCTTCCTGTGTGTAGTGCTTTAGTTCTTGTCTTGCTTATTTTGGTGGCCCTTCCTGTATTGCCGGTGTTTTCCTGTAGTGGCTTCATGTCTTCCTTTGAGCGCTATTCCGCGCACCTGCTTTGTGTTAGCAAGCAAGGCTATTTACGTTGTTGCTATCCTTCTTTGTGTGGACATTGTTGATTGTCATGTCACGTACGGATGTACTTTGTGGACGCCGTAAGTTTTTGCTGTCATCCAGCATTCTGTCTCTGTTTACTTTGTAGCCAGTTCAATTTGACTTTCATTTTGCATAGCCTTTTCCTTTCCCTTTCGTTCATTTTGGGTTTAAGCATTACATACCTTTTTTACCTGCACACTGCCTCCCACTGCAAATCGGGATCACAACAAACCATCCTCGTCTCACCCGACACATTCCGACTTTTACAAAGTAATGCTGCCACCTACTGACATGGAGTATTACGTGGTTACCCTGCCGAGTTTTACACAGCACAGACACTAAGCCACGGCACATTATTGGCAGATTCTAATTATTGATTTGCAAAAAATATTTTTGGGATAAATTAGGTGAAGTTGCATAATTTCTCACGGCACACCAGACAATATCTCACGGCACACTAGTGTGCCTCGGCACAGTGGTTGAAAAACACTGCTCTAGCAGAGCCAGCCTATCCATGAGGACGGTGCAAGAAGCGCAGGGAGCCATACTCACGGTATTTTCTGTCACCGAGTGAAGTTCTTGCTGTCTTCAGGGAAGTGGTCGCGACGTGCGGGGAGCAGATTCCTTCAGACCGACGCCACCTTTCTCCGCGCTAGCTTCGTTAGCTTAGCAGCTAGCCAGCTGAGGGAGGGGTGGTGAGACAGAGATCGGGTGATTTGCAAGTTAAAGGCCTACTGAAATGATTTTTTTTTTTTATTTAAACGGGAATAGCAGATCCATTCTATGTGTCATACTTGATCATTCCGCGATATTGCCATATTTTTGCTGAAAGGATTTAGTAGAGAAAATCGACGATAAAGTTCGCAACTTTTGCTCGCTGATACAAAAAAGCCTTGCCTGTAGCGGAAGTAGCGTGACGTCACAGGAGCTAGTATTCCTCACAATTCCCCGTTGTTTACAATGGAGCGAGAGAGATTCGGACCGAGAAAGTGACGATTACCCCATTAATTTGAGCGAGGATGAAAGATTCGTAGATGAGGAACGTTACAGTGAAGGACTTGAGAGGCAGTGCAGGACGCATCTTTTTTCGCTCTGACCGTAACTTAGGTACAAGCTGGCTCATTGGATTCCACACTTTCTCCTTTTTCTATTGTGGATCACGGATTTGTATTTTAAACCACCTGGGATACTATATCCTCTTGAAAATGAGAGTCGAGAACGCGAAATGGACATTCAGTGCCTTTTATCTCCACGACAATACATCGGCGAAATGCTTTAGCTACGAGCTAACGTGATAGCATCGTGCTTTAACTGCATATAGAAACAAAAAAATAAACCCCTGACTGGAAGGATAGATAGAAAATCAACAATACTATTAAACCGTGGACATGTAAATACACGGTTAATGCTTTCCAGGCTGGCGAAGGTTAACAATGCTGTGCTAACGACGCCATTGAAGCTAACTTAGCAACGGGACCTCACAGAGCTATGCTAAAAACATTAGCTCTCCACCTACGCCAGCCAGCCCTCATCTGCTCATCAACACCCGTGCTCACCTGCGTTCCAGCGATCGGCAGAAGGACGAAGGACTTCACCCGATGCGTTTGGCGGCCCGGAGACGTAGGAAGTCAAGGTGAGGTCGGCGGCTAGCGCGGCTAGCGCTCCAACAAAGTCCTCCTGGTTATGTTGCTGTAGTCCGCTGCTAATACACCGATCCCACCTACAACTGTCTCCTTTGCAGCCTTCATTGATCATTAAACAAATTGCAAAAGATGTCCAGAATACTGTGGAATTATGAAATGAAAACAGAGCTTTTTGTATAGGATTCTACGGGTACCATAACTTCCGTTACTCTGACTTCGTCACGCGCATACGTCATCATACCGCGACGTTTCAGCCGGATATTTCCCGGGAAGTTTAAAATGTCACTTTATAAGTTAACCCGGCCGTATTGGCATGTGTTGCAATGTTAAGATTTCATCATTGATATATAAACTATCAGACTGCGTGGTCGCTAGTAGTGGCTTTCAGTAGGCCTTTAAATAGGACTACTAAGTATGTTTGGGAAGTAGTAAAGAAAGCTGTAAAACAATTAAAAGCACACAGAACGACACTTAGCTTATTCGCAACAGCGAGCAGTCACTCACGGCAAACGGGCCCAATTCCAGCAAGTATAAATATCCGCCTCCGTCATTCACTAGAGCAGTGTTTTTCAACCCTTTTTGAGCCAAGGCACATTTTTTCCATTGAAAAAATGCAGAGGCACACCACCAGCAGAAAACATTACAAAATGAAACTCAGCAGCTGATATTGACAATAAAAAGTCGTCACGACCTGTCACATCACGCCGTGACATATTTGGAGTTTTTTGGTGTCTTCCTGTGTGTAGTGTTTTAATTCTTGTCTCGCGCTCCTATTTTGGTGGCTTTTGCTCTTTTTTTTGTATTTTCCTGTTGCAGTTTTTATGTCTTCCTTTTCAGCGATATTTCCCGCATCTACTTTGTTTTAGCAATCAAGAATATTTCACTTGTTTTTATCCTTCTTTGTGGGGACATTGTTGATTGTCATGTCATGTTGGAATGTAGATTGTGGACGCCGTCTTTGCTCCACAGTAAGTCTTTGCTTTCGTCCAGCATTCTGTTTTTTCCCCCTTTGTAGCCAGTTTAGTTTTAGTTTAGTTCTGCATAGCCTTCCCTAAGCTTCAATGCCTTTTCTTAGGGGCACTCACCTTTTGGTTATTTTTGGTTTAAGCCTTAGATACCTTTTTACCTGCACGCTGCCTTCCGCTGTTTCCGACATCTACAAAGCAATTAGCTACTGGCTGCCACCTACTGATATGGAAGAGTATTACACGGTTACTCTGCCCAGCTCTAGACAGCACCGACACTCAACAACAACACATCATTTGCAGACTATAATTACTGCTTTGCAAAAAATATTTTTAACTCAAATAATTAATTTCATGGCTGCAACACGTGCCAAAGTAGTTGGGAAAGGGCATGTTCACCACTGTGTTACATGGCCTTTCCTTTTAACAACACTCAGTAAAGGTTTGGGAACTGAGGAGACACATTTTTGAAGCTTCTCAGGGGGAATTCTTTCCCATTCTTGCTTGATGTACAGCTTAAGTTGTTCAACAGTCCGGGGGTCTCCCTTGTGCTATTTTAGGCTTCATAATGCGCCACACATTTTCAATGTCTGGACTACAGGCAGGCCAGTCTAGTACCCGCACTCTTACTATGAAGCCACGTTGATGTAACACGTGGCTTGGCATTGTCTTGCTGAAATAAGCAGGGGCGTCCATGGTAACGTTGCTTGGATGACAACATATGTTGCTCCAAAAGCTGTATGTACCTTTCAGCATTAATGGCGCCTTCACAGATGTGTAAGTTACCCATGTCTTGAGCACTAATACACCCCCATACCATCACAGATGCCGGCTTTTACACGTTGCGCCTATAACAATCCGGATGGTTCTTTTCCTCTTTGGTCCGGAGGACACGACGTCCACAGTTTCCAAAAACAATTTGAAATGTGGACTCATCAGACCACAGAACACTTTTCCACTTTGTATCAGTCCATCTTAGATGAGCTCAGGCCCAGCGAAGCCGATGGCGTTTCTGGGTGTTGTTGATAAACGGTTTTCGCCTTGCATAGGAGAGTTTTAACTTGCACTTACAGATGTAGCGACCAACTGTAGTTACTGACAGTGGGTTTCTGAAGTGTTCCTGAGCCCAAGTGGTGATATCCTTTACACACTGATGTGGCTTGTTGATGCAGTACCGCCTGAGGGACGGAAGGTCACGGGCTTAGCTGCTTACGTGCAGTGATTTCTCCACATTCTCTGAACCCTTTGATGATATTACGGAGCGTAGATGGTGAAATCCCTAAATTCCTCGCAATAGCTGCTTGAGAAAGGTTGTTCTTAAACCGTTCAACAATTTGCTCAGGCATTTGTTGACAAAGTGGTGACCCTCGCCCCATCCTTGTTTGTGAATGACTGAGCATTTCATGGAATCTACTTTTATACCCAATCATAGCACCCACCTGTTCCCAATTAGCCTGTTCACCTGTGGGATGTTCCAAATAAGTGTTTGATGAGCATTCCTCAACTTTATCAGTATTTATTGCCACCTTTCCCAACTTCTTTGTCACGTGTTGCTGCCATCAAATTCTAAAGTTAATGATTATTTGCACACAAAAAAATAAAGTTTATGAGTTTAAACTTTAAATATGTTGTCTTTGTAGCATATTCAACTGAATATGGCTTGAAAATGATTTGCAAATTATTGTATTCCGTTTATATTTACATCTAACACAATTTCCCAACTCATATGGAAACGGGGTTTGTAGCTAGATAGTATTCCTCAATATTACTAACTTTGTATTTATAATCCAGTCTCTTCATACAAAATACTCTCTATGGCAGGGGTCACCAACCTTTTTGAAAGCAAGAGCTACTTCTTGGGTAGTGATTAATGCGAAGGGCTACCAGTTTGATACACACTTAAATAAATGGCCAGAAATAGCCAATTTGCTCAATTTACCTTTAACTCTATGTTATTATTAATAATTAATGATATTTACACTTAATTGAACGGTTTAAAAGAGGAGAAAACACGAAAAAAATGACAATTCAATTTTCAATTTCGACTCTTTAAAATTCAAAATTCAACTGAAAAAAAGAACACAAAAACTTTAAAAAATAATTTATGGAACATCATTAGTCATTTTTCCTGATTAAGATTAATTTTAGAATTTTGATGACATGTTTTAAATAGGTTAAAATCCAATCTACACTTTGTTAGAATATATAACAAATTGGACCAAGCTATATTTCTAACAAAGACAAATCATTATTTCTTCTAGAATTTCCAGAACAAAAATTTTAAAAGAAATTCAAAAGACTTTGAAATAAGATTTAAATTTGATTCTACAGATTTTCTAGATTTGCCAGAATTTTTTTTTTGAATTTTAATCATAATAAGTTTGAAGAAATATTTCACAAATATTCTTCGTCGAAAAAACAGAAGCTAAAATGAAGAATTAAATTAAAATGTATTTATTATTCTTTACAATAAAAAAATACTTGAACATTGATTTAAATTGTCAGGAAAGAAGAGGAAGGAATTTAAAAGGTAAAAAGGTATATGTGTTTAAAAATCATTTTTAAGGTTGTATTTTTTCTCTAAAATTGTCTTTCTGAAAGTTATAAGAAGCAAAGTAAAAAAATTAATGAATTTAAACAAGTGAAGACCAAGTCTTTAAAATATTTCCTTGGATTTTCAAATTCTATTTGAGTTTTGTCTCTCTTAGAATTAAAAATGTCGGGCAAAGCGAGACCAGCTTGCTAGTAAATAAATAACATTTAAAAAATAGAGGCAGCTCACTGGTAAGTGCTGCTATTTGAGCTATTTTTAGAACAGGCCAGCGGGCTACTCATCTGGTCCTTACGGGCTACCTGGTGCCCGCGGGCACCGCGTTGGTGACCCCTGCTCTATGGTATAAAAACGTACCAAATTCCCACATAGGCTTGCTTCCTCACTTACATGTGTTATTTGGAGTGTATAAGTGCATTTCCACTGAAAGTACCGTATTTTTCGGACCATAGAAACTCCAGACAGCCATGACATGATGTTCTTTACAAGTGTATGTACACTTTTGATGGCGACTGTAAAGGGACAAAGACAAGTAAGATGCTGCCATTGTTCAGTTGACTACAAGTTAGAAGTGTTGATTGAGTAAGTGTTCATTTAATTTCCCTATTTCATTCTAACCTATGTACTTTATAGAAAGTTCTTGTACACGGCAATGTACCTCTTCCATCTCATCTTGCAGGATGAAATCCACAGACAATGTCCTATTTGGGTGTGCATCTTTACTAAAGTGCACCGTAGCGACACACTGTTGAAGGCGCTGAAAGTAAATGTTTCAGACTTCCCCTCAAATAACCTGCACATACGCTACAAGACTCCTTTTCTTCCTCCGGTCCCTCCTGCCTCTGTTTCAGCCAATCAAATAGTCCGTAACCGCCGGGCTTATGACCCACAGTGGTTGCTATAGCAACGTAGGCCTGCCTCCACAAGAACATGTCACGCATGTTAAGTGCTTCTCCGAGCCTCTGCTCGCTGTCTCTCCTGGTCTGGTACACTGGCCAGGGAGTCCAGTCATCATTATACAGTATTTGCAGGATCTAATGGACCAGGTAAAGGCAGTTCTGTCGCACATCAAAGTACAAAGCCCGTTTCCATATGAGTTGGTAAATGGTGTTAGATGTAAATATAAACGGAATACAATGATTTGCAAATCCTTTTCAAGCCATATTCAGTTGAATATGCTACAAAGACAACATATTTCATGTTCAAACTCATAAACTTTTTTTTTGGTGCAAATCATTAACTTTAGAATTTGATGGCAGCAACACGTGACAAAGAAGTTGGGAAAGGTGGCAATAAATACTGATAAAGTTGAGGAATGCTCGTCAAAGACTTATTTGGAACATCCCACAGGTGAACAGGCTAATTGGGAACAGGTGGGTGCCATGATTGGGTATAAAAGCAGCTTCCATGAAATGCTCAGTCATTCACAAACAAGGACGGGGCGAGGGTCACCACTTTGTCAACAAACGCCTGAGCAAATTGTTGAACAGTTTAAGAACAACCTTTCTCAAGCAGCTATTGCAAGGAATTTAGGGATTTCACCATCTACGCTCCCGTAATATCATCAAAGAGAATGTGGAGAAATCACTGCACGTAAGCAGCTAAGCCCGTGACCTTCCATCCCTCAGGCTGTACTGCATCAACAAGCGACATCAGTGTGTAAAGGATATCACCACATGGGCTCAGGAACACTTCAGAAACCCACTGTCAGTAACTGCAGCTGGTCGCTACATCTGTAAATGCAAGGCGAAAACCATTTATCAACAACACCCAGAAACGCCGTCGGCTTGGCTGGGCCTGAGCTCATCTAAGATGGACTGATACTAAGTGGAAAAGTGTTCTGTGGTCTGACGAGTCCACATTTCAAATTGTTTTTGGAAACTGTGGACGTCGTGTCCTCCGGACCAAAGAGGAAAAGAACCATCCGGATTGTTATATGCGCAAAGTGTAAAAGGCAGCATGTGTGATGGTATGGGGGTGTATTAGTGGCCAAGACATGGGTAACTTACACATCTGTGAAGGCACCATTAATGCTGAAAGGTACATACAGCTTTTGGAGCAACATATGTTGCCATCCAAGCAACGTTACCATGGACGCCCCTGCTTATTTCAGCAAGACAATGCCAAGCCATCAACGTGGCTTCATAGTAAAAGAGTGCGGGTACTAGACTGGCCTGCCTGTAGTCCAGAGCTGTCTCCCATTGAAAATGTGTGCCGCTTTATGAAGCCTAAAATAGCACAAGGGAGACCCCTGGACTGTTGAACAACTTAAGCTGTACATCAAGCAAGAATGGGAAAAATTCCACCTGAGAAGCTTCAAAAATGTGTCTACTGAGTGTTGTTAAAAGGAAAGGCCATGTAACACAGTGGTGAACATGCCCTTTCCCAACTACTTTGGCACGTGTTGCAGCCATTAAATTCTAAGTTAATTATTATTTGCAAAAAAAAAATAAAGTGTATGAGTTTGAACATCAAATATGTTGTCTTTGTAGGGCATTCAACTGAATATGGCTTGAAAAGGATTTGCAAATCATTGTATTCTGTTTATATTTACATCTAACACCATTTCCCAACTCATATGGAAACGGGGTTTGTAGATCCTGCTAGCACTCGTCTGACACTTCAGCACTGACATCATCTCTCAACATAGTGAGGGCACTAAACCTCTGAGACAAGTTTTAAAGATTCTTTGTCTACGTGTAAAAACACTTCCTTGTGGTCTACATGACATGTAATGGTGGTTCTTTGGTCAATATGTACATAGATTTAGTTCTACACACCACCTTCAAGCTGCTTTTTGGCCCCGTTTATCTGCACACTAGAGTTGTCTCGATACCAATGTTTTGGTACCTGTACCAAAATGTGTTTCGATACTTTTCTAAATAAAGGGGACCACAAAAAAATGTCATTATTGGTTTTATTGTAACAAAAAATGTTAGTGTACATGAAACATATGTTTATTATTGTCATTTAGTCCTTAAATTAAATAGTCAACATACTAGACAACTTGTCTTTTAGTAGTAAGTAAACAAACAAAGACTCCTAATTAGTCTATGCAGTAACATATTGTGTCATTTATTATTATTATTATTATTATTTTGTACACATTATAAAGGACAAACTGTAAAAATGTATTATAAATCCACTTGTTCATTTACTGTTAATATCTGCTTATTTCCTGTTTGAACATGTTCTATCTACACTTCTGTTCAAATGTAATAATCACTTATTCTTCTCTTCTTTGATACTTGACATTAGTTTTGGCTGATACCACACATTTAGGTATGGATCCGATACCAAGTAGTTACAGGATCATACATTGGTCATATTCAAAGTCCTCATGTGTCCAGGGACATATTTACTGACTTTATAAATATAATAATAATTTAAAAGGAAAAAAGATTTTGTGACGATAAAAAATATTGATGTAATCATAGTAGTATCGACTAGATACGCTCCTGTACTTGGTATCATTACAGTGGATGTCAAGTGTAGATCCACCCACGGCATTTGTTTACATTGTGACGGTGGTGAGCTATTGTATCCTCCTACGGTGTGTAGTGAAGCATGTTTAGATATTCCTCGTCCTCCAGTGATAATGCTACTTGGAACTTACTTTATTTGTCGCCATGGAGACCAGGATTAGTGATTTAGAAGTAGCTAAAGCACTGTTAATGGATGTTAGCAGCTCTTAAAGCAGCTCGTCCTGAGGGTGTTTCAGTGTTATAACTTCACCTTTATCTTGACTTTTTACACCAAAATACGTCCATTCTCCCTTTTCTGTCTACACACTGTGTCTGCTTGTAAGTACTCTGTGTGTGTGCGCTGCCCAACATGCTCCTCTGCTCGTAAACCCAGCAATGTCACCACGTGACGACGACACGCCATCATGCCTTTTCAAACAGAGTATAGTACCGTTTTTGATTCATTGGTACCGCGATACTATACTAGTACTAGTATAACGTACAACCCTAATGCACACCAGATCTGATTTTTTGGCGGCTCGTTAAGCTTTTCAATCTGGCCCGTGTGACTGCCATCATATTGCAGTCTACACGTATCTCTTATGTGTGACTGCCATCATATTGCAGTCTACACGTATCTCTTATGTGTGACTGCCATCATATTGCAGTCTACACGTAACTCTTATGTGTGACTGCCATCATATTGCAGTCTACACGTATCTCTTATGTGTGACTGCCATCATATTGCAGTCTACACGTATCTCTTATGTGTGACTGCCATCACATTGCAGTCTACACGTATCTCTTATGTGTGACTGCCATCACATTGCAGTCTACACGTATCTCTTATGTGTGGCTGCCATCACATTGCAGTCTACATGTATCTCTTATGTGTGACTGCCATCACATTGCAGTCTACACGTATCTCTTATGTGTGGCTGCCATCACATTGCAGTCTACATGTATCTCTTATGTGTGACTGCCATCACATTGCAGTCTACACGTATCTCTTATGTGTGACTGCCATCATATTGCAGTCTACACGTATCTCTTATGTGTGACTGCCATCACATTGCAGTCTACACGTATCTCTTATGTGTGACTGCCATCACATTGCAGTCTACACGTATGTCTTGTGTGACTGCCATCATATTGCAGTCTACACGTATCTCTTATGTGTGACTGCCATATTGCAGTCTATGCGTATCTCTTATGTGTGACTGCCATCATATTGCAGTATAAACGTACCTCTTATGTGTGACTGCCATCATATTGCAGTCTACACGTATCTCTTATGTGTGACTGCCATCATATTGCAGTCTACACGTATCTCTTATGTGTGACTGCCATCATATTGCAGTCTACACGTATCTCTTATGTGTGACTGCCATCATATTGCAGTCTACACGTATCTCTTATGTGTGACTGCCATCACATTGCAGTCTACACGTATCTCTTATGTGTGACTGCCATCATATTGCAGTCTACACGTATCTCTTATGTGTGACTGCCATCATATTGCAGTCTACACGTATCTCTTATGTGTGACTGCCATCACATTGCAGTCTACACGTATCTCTTATGTGTGACTGCCATCACATTGCAGTCTACACGTATGTCTTGTGTGACTGCCATCATATTGCAGTCTACACGTATCTCTTATGTGTGACTGCCATCATATTGCAGTCTACGCGTATCTCTTATGTGTGACTGCCATCATATTGCAGTATAAACGTACCTCTTATGTGTGACTGCCATCATATTGCAGTCTACACGTATCTCTTATGTGTGACTGCCATCATATTGCAGTCTACACGTATCTCTTATGTGTGACTGCCATCATATTGCAGTCTACACGTATCTCTTATGTGTGACTGCCATCATATTGCAGTCTACACATATCTCTTATGTGTGACTGCCATCATATTGCAGTCTACACGTATCTCTTATGTGTGACTGCCATCATATTGGTATGTATGTTGAACCCACTTCATTGATCTGAAATGCTTGTA
>NC_084733.1:92742400-92839900 GCF_033978785.1 Entelurus aequoreus
AGAAAAGACGGCGGAGTTGTTATCATAATGAGACTTCTGAGACGGTGGAATATAACATCTGATTTAAAGGCCTACTGAAATTATTTTTTTTAATTTAAACGGGAATAGCAGATCCATTCTATGTGTCATACTTGATCATTTCGCGATATTGCCATATTTTTGCTGAAAGGATTTAGTAGAGAAAATCGACGATAAAGTTCGCAACTTTTGCTCGCTGATAAAAAAAAGCCTTGCCTGTAGCGGAAGTAGCGTGACGTCACAGGAGCTAGTATTCCTCACAATTCCCCGTTGTTTACAATGGAGCGAGAGAGATTCGGACCGAGAAAGTGACGATTACCCCATTAATTTGAGCGAGGATGAAAGATTCGTAGATGAGGAACGTTACAGTGAAGGACTTGAGAGGCAGTGCAGGACGTATCTTTTTTCGCTCTGACCGTAACTTAGGTACAAGCTGGCTCATTGGATTCCACACTCTCCTTTTTTTATTGTAGATCACAGATTTGTATTTTAAACCACCTGGGATACTATATCCTCTTGAAAATGAGAGTCGAGAACGCTAAATGGACATTCAGTGCCTTTTATCTCCACGACAATACATCGGCGAAATGCTTTAGCTAGGAGCTAACGTGATAGCATCGTGCTTTAACTGCATATAGAAACAAAAAAATAAACCCCTGACTGGAAGGATAGATAGAAAATCAACAATACTATTAAACCGTGGACATGTAAATACACGGTTAATGCTTTCCAGGCTGGCGAAGGTTAACAATGCTGTGCTAACGACGCCATTGAAGCTAACTTAGCAACCGGACTGCACAGAGCTATGCTAAAAACATTAGCTCTCCACCTACGCCAGCCAGCCCTCATTTGCTCATCAACACCCGTGCTCACCTGCGTTCCAGCGATCGGCAGAAGGACGAAGGACTTCACCCGATGCGTTTGGCGGCCCGGAGACGTAGGAAGTCAAGGTGAAGTCGGCGGCTAGCGCGGCTAGCGCTCCAACAAAGTCCTCCTGGTTGTGTTGCTGTAGTCCGCTGCTAATACACCGATCCCACCTACAACTGTCTTCTTTGCAGCCTTCATTGTTCATTGCAAAAGATGTCCAGAATACTGTGGAATTATGAAATGAAAACAGAGCTTTTTGTATAGGATTCTACGGGGTACCATAACTTCCGTTACTCTGACTTCGTCACACTCATACGTCATCATACCGCGACGTTTCAGCCGGATATTTCCCGGGAAATTTAAAATGTCACTTTATAAGTTAACCCGGCCGTATTGGCATGTGTTGCAATGTTAAGATTTCATCATTGATATATAAACTATCAGACTGCGTGGTCGCCAGTAGTGGCTTTCAGTAGGCCTTTAACTTTCCCAGCCAAACTCCCTCCACTCGGGTTGAGCTGGTACAATACACGTCCATATTAGTGCTTTCCCTTTTTTCTGTGAAAGATTGAACTGTCCAGTGTGTTTAAGACTCATCATGCATGATCGCATTGTACAGTTCACTGATGTTGTCTCTCATCTGCCTTTCCTCCAGGGACAGAAGAAAGTTAAGAGCCAGAGTGCCGTCAGTCGTGGAGCCTTCCTGCCCCTCCAGATCTCCCTCCCCCCCCACATCCACGCCTCACACCTGAAACCTAGAAGGTGCACATTTGGACACGTCGTTGCCTCGCCGCCAGGATGATCACCTCAGAGCTTCCTGTTCTCCAGTGAGTGACTAACATTATGTTCACGTCTCACAATGGTGGCCGAGATCCAAAAGTGCTTGTCATGAGCCCTACTGGCTGTTTCTGTATCTCTAATGCTCATTAGCTGTGTTTGTTTCCAGCAGATGTTTTGCACTTATGAATACACTGCAATTCAGCACTTGTACAGCGTAATAAATACAACACATAACATACACTTTTCCTGCAGGCGACCTACTTTTCAATGTACCAAGTGGAGGGGATCTACGTCATTCATATACCGTATTTTTCAGACTATAAGTCGCAGGTTTTTTCATAGTTTGGGTGCGACTTATACTCCGGAGCGACTTATGTGTGAAATGATGAACACATTAGCGTAAAATATCAAATAATAATATTGATGTCATTCACGTAAGAGACTAGACGTAGAAGATTTCATGGGATTTAGCGATTAGGAGTGACAGTAAACGTATAGCATGTTCTATATGTTATAGTTATTTGAATGACTCTTACCATAATATGCAGTGTTTCCCATAAACTGCCAAGATACCTGTGGCGGTGGGGGCGTGGCTATGGGCGTGGTCACCATGACATCGAGTAATTTGCATAATTTACTACAATAATATGATTTTCTCTAAAAAGGCTAAAAAAATGTATACTTACTAATTAATAATAACAGTTTTGTTTTAAACGTCCATCCATCCATCCATTTTACAATATAATTACAACACTTTATGTACATATTTATATACAGATTTGAACAATAAGTTAGTCACTGAAATATATTTATTAATTGTGGTTCTTACAAAAAATATATCTTATAAAATATAAAAGCTAAAATGTCTCTTAAAGCTCTGCCCCTTTAATTAGTGCATACTAAATAATTTAACTTTAGCCTACTACTACAACCATATTATTTACCAGCAACATAAAGTGAAACAGAGGCAGAGGTGTCCTGCCACAGTCAGTAACAAATAAACAGAAAACAGTAGTGGTCAAATACAAATAAGGCAACAAGAGAAGTATCCTACACTTCTCTTTTGTAAAGTAAATCTGAACAGCCTATATGGGCATCTACATCAACTATATGATTTGCCTGAGAAGCTGGACAGGACAAAAAAATAAAAAAACATTAGAAAAATAAAATACAAAAAAAAAAAAAAATCTATTTGTGGCGGACGTAATTCTTTCGTGGCGGGCCGCCACAAATAAATGAATGTGTGGGAAACACTGATATGTTACGTTAACATACCAGGCACGTTCTCAGTTGGTTATTTATGCCTCATATAACGTACACTTATTCAGCCTGTTGTTCACTATTCTTTAGACCAGGGGTCACCAACGTGGTGCCCGCGGGCACCAGGTAGCCCGTAAGGACCAGATGAGTAGCCCGCTGGCCTGTTCTAAAAATAGCTCAAATAGCAGCACTTACCAGTGAGCTGCCTCTTATTTTTAAAATTGTATTTATTTACTAGCAAGCTGGTCTCGCTTTGCCCGACATTTTTAATTCTAAGAGAGACAAAACTCAAATAGAATTTGAAAATCCAAGAAAATATTTTAAAGACTTGGTCTTCACTTGTTTAAATAAATTCATATTTTTTTAACTTTGCTTCTTATAACTTTCAGAAAGACAATTTTTTGAGAAAAAATACAACCTTAAAAATGATTTTAGGTTTTTTAAACACATATACCTTTTTACCTTTTAAATTCCTTCCTCTTCTTTCCTGACAATTTAAATCAATATTCAAGTACATTTTTTTTTTTTATATTAAAGAATAATAAATACATTTTAATTTAATTCTTCATTTTAGCTTTTGTTTTTTCGACGAAGAATATTTGTGAAATATTTCTTCAAACTTATTATGATTAAAATTCAAAAAAATTATTCTAGAAAATCTGTAGAATCAAATTTGAATCTTATTTCAAAGTCTTTTGAATTTAAAAAAACATTTTGTTCTGGAAAATCTAGAAAAAATAATGATTTGTCTTTGTTAGAAATAAAGCTTAGTCCAATTTGTTATATATTCTAACAAAGTGTAGATTGGATTTTAACCTATTTAAAACATGTCATCAAAATTCTAAAATTAATCTTAATCAGGAAAAATTACTAATGATGTTCCATAAATTAATTTTATAATTTTTTCAAAAAGATTCGAATTAGCTAGTTTTTGTCTTCTTTTTTTCGGTTGAATTTTAAAGAGTCGAAATTGAAGATAAACTATGTTTAAAAATGTAATTGTCATTTTTTTTGTGTTTTTTCCTCTTTTAAACCATTCAACTAAGTGTAAATATCATTAATTATTAATAATAACATAGAGTTAAAGGTAAATTGAGCAAATTGGCTATTTCTGGCAATTTATTTAAGTGTGTATCAAACTGGTAGCCCTTCGCATTAATCACTACCCAAGAAGTAGCTCTTGCTTTCAAAAAGGTTGGTGACCCCTGTTTTAGACATTTTAAATTGCCTTTCAAATGTCTATTCTTGCTGTTGGCTTTTATCAAATACATTTCCCCCAAAAATGCGACTTATACTCCAGTGCGACTTATATATGTTTTTTCCCTTCTTTATTATGCATTTTCGGCCGGTGCGACTTATACTCCGGAGCGACTTATACTCCGAAAAATACGGTATATCATTTATGTTGATTTATTTATGAAAGAGAGTAGGGATGTCCGATAATGGCTTTTTTGCCGATATCGTCCAACTCTTAATTACCGATACTGATATCAACCGATACCAACCGATACCGATATATAGTGTTGTGGAATTAACACATTATTATGCCTAATTTGGACAACCAGGTATGGTGAAGATAAGGTCCTTTTAAAAAAAATAAATAAATTAATTAAAAACATTTTCTTGAATAAAAAACAAAGTAAAACACTCTGACCACTAGGCCACTGAGTAGGTGAGTAAAAAGTAAAAAGTGTTTCTGGCCTTCCTGTCGGTCGTTTTTTCCTAATAATGATCTGGCAGCATCCCAGCGTCATCTCACAAGACACCTCGGGTGCCGTGAATGTCGATCAAGTGACGACTTGGTGAAGATTAATGATCGCTAATTTTTTAGGTATATTTTTTTAATGTCTAATTGAAGCTGTGCGCTCTAATTGAAAATATACTGACTAATTAACGATGTGCGCTCTAATTGAAAATATACTGACTAATTGAAGCTGTATGCTCTAATTGAAAATATGCTGACTAATTGAAGCTGTGCGCTCTAATTGAAAATATGCTACTGCTATGCTATCATGTTGGCTACGTAGCTAGGTTAGCTTCTATTTTTTTTTAGCTTCGCACAGCTGAATTATTAATCGTGTATTTACATGTTCATGGTTTAATAGTATTATTGATCTTCTGTCTATCCATCCAGTCAGGTTTTTTTAAATTTAGTTTCTATCTGCATTTGAGACTGCTATGCTATCATGTTGGCTACGCAGCTAGGTTAGCTTCTATTTTTTAGCTTCGCCAAGCGGAATATTATTAATCGTGTATTTACATGTTCATGGTTTAATAGTATTATTGATCTTCTGTCTATCCATCCAGTCAGGGTTTTTTTTTAATTTAGTTTCTATCTGCATTTGAGACTGACGCTATCACGTTGGCTACGTAGCTAGGTTAGCTTCTGTTTTTTTAGCTTCGCCAAGCGGAATATTATTAATCGTGTATTTACATGTTCATGGTTTAATAGTATTATTGATCTTCTGTCTATCCATCCAGTCAGGGTTTTATTAAATTTAGTTTCTATCTGCATTTGAGACTGCTATGCTATCACGTTGGCTACGCGGCTAGGTTAGCTTCTGTTTTTTTAGCTTCGCCAAGCTGAATTATTAATCGTGTATTTACATGTTCATGGTTCCATCCATCCATCCATCCATTTTCTACCGCTTAGTCCCTTTGGGGTCGCGGGGGGCGCTGGAGCCTATCTCAGCTACAATCGGGCGGAAGGCAGGGTACACCCTGGACAAGTCGCCACCTCATCGCAGGGCCAACACAGATAGACAGACCAAGGGCCAATTTAGTGTTGCCAATCAACCTATCCCCAGGTGCATGTCTTTGGAGGTGGGAGGAAGCCGGAGTACCCGGAGGGAACCCACGCAGTCACGGGGAGAACATGCAAACTCCACACAGAAAGATCCCGAGCCTGGGATTGAACCCAAGACTACTCAGGACCTTCGTATTGTGAGGCAGACGCACTAACCCCTCTGCCACCGTGCTGCCCATGTTCATGGTTTAATAGTATTATTGATCTTCTGTCTATCCATCCAGTCAGGGTTTTTTTTAATTTAGTTTCTATCTGCATTTTAGACTGACGCTATCATGTTGGCTACGCAGCTAGGTTAGCTTCTGTTTTTTTAGCTTCGCCAAGCTGAATTATTAATCGTGTATTTACATGTTCATGGTTTAATAGTATTATTGATCTTCTGTCTATCCATCCAGTCAGGTTTTTTTAAATGTAGTTTCTATCTGCATTTGAGACTGCTATGCTATCATGTTGGCTACGTAGCTAGGTTAGCTTCTATTTTTTTAGCTTCCCACAGCTGAATTATTAATCGTGTATTTACATGTTCATGGTTTAATAGTATTATTGATCTTCTGTCTATCCATCCAGTCAGGGTTTTTTTTAATTTAGTTTCTATCTGCATTTGAGACTGACGCTATCACGTTGGCTACGTAGCTAGGTTAGCTTCTGTTTTTTTAGCTTCGCCAAGCGGAATATTATTAATCGTGTATTTACATGTTCATGGTTTAATAGTATTATTGATCTTCTGTCTATCCATCCAGTCAGGTTTTTTTAATTTAGTTTCTATCTGCATTTGAGACTGCTATGCTATCATGTTGGCTACGTAGCTAGGTTAGCTTCTATTTTTTTTAGCTTCGCAAAGCTGAATTATTAATCGTGTATTTACATGTTCAGTCACTGTGAATGTCCATTTCGCGTTCTCGACTCTCATTTTCAAGAGGATATAGTATCCCAGGTGGTTTAAAATACAAATCTGTGATCTACAATAGAAAAAGGAGAGTGTGGAATCCAATGAGCCAGCTTGTACCTAAGTTACGGTCAGAGCGAAAAAAGATGCGTCCTGCACTGCCTCTCAAGTCCTTCACTGTAACGTTCCTCATCCACGAATCTTTCATCCTCGCTCAAATTAATGGGGTAATCGTCACTTTCTCGGTCCGAATCTCTCTCGCTCCATTGTAAACAACGGGGAATTGTGAGGAATACTAGCTCCTGTGACGTCACGCTACTTCCGCTACAGGCAAGGCTTTTTTTTTTTATCAGCGAGCAAAAGTTGCGAACTTTATCGTCGATTTTCTCTACTAAATCCTTTCAGCAAAAATATGGCAATATCGCGAAATGATCAAGTATGACACATAGAATGGATCTGCTATTCCCGTTTAAATAAAAAATGTCATTTCAGTAGGCCTTTAAAGCCACAAACGTGAGCAAAAAGTGCTATCATTACACTCACATTTGAACAATAACATGCTAGGTTAAAAACTAAGTGATCCACCTTATAGCCTCGATCTCACCTGCGATTTATTGGCAGAGCTCTCGCCTTTATTTGAAGATGTGTAGCAAAGCCTACTGTTTGACAAAGCTGTCTTGTTGATGGACATATACATGGGTCAGATGTTCCCTTCAGTTCTTGTCACATCTGTGCTCAGACCCACCCTTCAAGGACACACATATTACTATGAGGGCATCATTAAATGATAATAAGTTCTAAATGTTAGCATGTTGTTGCTCAAGTGGAGTGCAGGTGATGAATGTATTTGTACTAAGACCACCATTGTGCTTCCAGGGACTCGTCCAATGAGTCGGGGGCAACAGAGGCGGTGAGTCTCAGCCTGAGCATGGGGGACATGGAGGACCCTGAGGTGAAAGGCAAGAAGAAGAGAGGGAGGCCCGGCAAACAAGCCGGGGTGAGAATCCACTTTTGTCAAAAGTGTTTGCACGCACACGCGTAACGCCATTCACGTGTCACGTCACTCTGCCTCCTTGCAGACGGCCAATAAGAAGCCCAGGAAGACGCCCGCAGAGAAGGGTATGGGCGGGGGCCGGGGGCGAGGCAAGGCCAACGGCATAGCCCAGTACAATGGCGAGGGCATGGACCCCATCACCCTCTTTGAAGTCGTCAAGCTGGGCAAGAGCGCCATGCAGGTGCGCTCCAATGGAAAATATGCTGTCTAATTGAAAATATGCTGTCTAATTGAAAATAGGCTGTCTAATTGAAAATAAGGCTGTGTGCTCTAATTTAAAATATACTGACTAATTGAAGATGTGCGCTCTCATTGAAAATATGCTGTCTAATTAAAGCTGTGTGCTCTAATTTAAAATATGCTGTGTAATTAAAGCTGTGCGCTCTATTGGAAAATATGCTGACTAATTGAAGCTTTGTGCTCTAATTGAAAATATACTGACTAATTAAAGCTGTGTGCTCTAATTGAAAATATACTGACTAATTAAAGCTGTGTGCTCTAATTGAAAATATACTGACTAATTAAAGCTGTGTGCTCTAATTGAAAATATACTGACTAATTAAAGCTTTGCGGTCTCCTTGAAAATATGCTTTCTAATTGAAAATAGGGTGTCTAATTAAAGCTGTGCTCTCTAATTGAAAATATTCTGACTAATTGAAGCTGTGTGCTCTAATTGAAAATATACTGACTAATTAAAGCTGTGTGCTCTAATTGAAAATATGCTGTCTAATTGAAGCTGTGCGCTCTAATTGAAAATATACTGACTAATTAAAGCTGTGTGCTCTAATTGAAAATATACTGACTAATTAAAGCTGTGTGCTCTAATTGAAAATATGCTGACTAATTAAAGCTTTGCGGTCTCATTGAAAATATGCTTTCTAATTGAAAATATGCTGTCTAATTGAAGCTGTGCGTGCTAATTGAAAATATGCTGACTAATTAAAGCTGTGCGCTCTAATTTAAAATATGCTGTCTAATTGAAAATATGCTGACTAATTAAAGCTGTGTGCTCTAATTGAAAATATGCTGTCTAATTGAAGCTGTGCACTCTAATTGAAAATATACTAATTAAAGCTGTGCGCTGTAATTGAAAATATACTGACTAATTAAAGCTTTGCGGTCTCATTGAAAATATGCTTTCTAATTGAAAATATACTGTCTAATTAAAGCTGTGCTCTCTAATTGAAAATATTCTGACTAATTAAAGCTGTGTGCTCTAATTGAAAATATGCTGTCTAATTGAAGCTGTGCGTGCTAATTGAAAATATGCTGACTAATTAAAGCTGTGCTGTCTAATTGAAAATATGCTGTGTAATTGAAGCTGTACGCTCTAATTGAAAAGATACTGACTAATTAAAGCTGTGTGCTCTAATTGAAAATATGCTGTCTAATTGATGCTGTGCGTGCTAATTGAAAATATGCTGACTAATTGAATGCATGCTGTCTAATTGAAGCTGTGCTGTCTAATTGAAGCTGTTGGGTCTAATTGAAAATATTCTGTCTAATTTGAAATCTGCTGCCTAACTGAAAGTATGCGGTTTAATTAAAAATACGCGGTCTAGTTGAAGCTACGCCACGCCACGGCTTTCCACGTTTGTATCTGACGGGTGTTGTGCTTCCATGTGCAGTCTGTGGTGGACGAGTGGATCGAGTCATACAAACAGGACCGAGACCTGGCCCTGTTGGACCTCATCAACTTCTTCATCCAGTGTGCCGGCTGCAAGGGTAAAAGACCGCCGCGGTCAAATGTCCGCCGCACGCACGAGTCCTTAAACGCCACACTTTGTTACCTGCGCCAGGCACGGTCAGGATCGAGATGTTCCGGAACATGCAGAATGCCGAGATCATCCGCAAGATGACGGAGGAGTTTGACGAGGTAGCTGCCGGGTCCACAGTGCGAGGGAGTGTACTTTGTGGTAACAACGCCACCTTTGTGCCACCAGGACAGTGGTGATTACCCCCTCACCATGCCGGGACCCCTGTGGAAAAAGTTCCGCTACAACTTCTGCGAGTTCATCTGCGTGCTCATCCGCCAGTGCCAGTACAGCATCATCTACGACGAGTACATGATGGACACTGTCATCTCCCTCCTCACCGGACTGTCCGACTCCCAGGTCCGAGCCTTCAGACACACCTCCACGCTAGCTGGTGAGGACACGCCTCTTTCAACTTACTTTGAAGTACACTCAACCCTGAACAATACTATTCTTACAAAGTTGTCACGTTGTGTAAAAGGTCAATAAAAAGAGAATACAACAAATCCTTTTCAACTTATATTCAATTGAATAGACTGCAAAGACAAGATATTTAACGTTCGAACTAAAAAAAACGTTATTTTTTGCAAATATTAGCTCATTTGGAGTTTGATGCCTGCAACATGTTTCAAAAAAGCTGGCACAAGTGGCAAAAAAGACTGAGAAAGTTGAGGAATGCTCATCAAAAGACTTATTTGGAACATCCCACAGGTGAACGGGCTAATTGGGAACGGGTGGGTGCCATGATTGGGTATAAAAGCAGCTTCCATGAAATGCACCGTCGTTCACCAACAAGGACGGGGGCGAGGGTCACCACTTTGTCAACAAATGCCTGAGCAAATTGTTGAAGAACAACATTTCTCAACAAGGAATTTAGGTATTTCACCATCTACGCTCCGTAATATCATCAAAAGGTTCAGAGAATGTGGAGAAATCACTGCATGTAAGCCATGATATTACACACCTTGGATCCCCTGCATCAAAAAGCCACATCAGTGTGTAAAGGATATCACCACACGGGCTCAGGAACACTTCAGAAACCCACTGTCAGTAACTACAGTTGGTCGCTACATCTGTAAGTGCAAGTTAAAACTCTACTATGCAAAGCCAAAGCCATTTATCAACAACACCCAGAAACGCCGCCGGCTTCGCTGGGCCCGAGCTCATCTAAGATGGACTGATGCAAAGTGGGAAAGTGTTCTGTGGTCTGACGAGTCCACATTTCAAATTGTTTTTGGAAACTGTGGACGTCGTGTCCTTCGGACCAAAGAGGAAAAGAACCATCCGGATTGTTCTAGGGTGAAAGTGTAAAAGGCAGCATGTGTGATGGTATGGGGGTGTATTAGTGGCCAAGACATGGGTAACTTACACATCTGTGAAGGCACCATTAATGTGAAAGGTACATACAGCTTTTGGAGCAACATATGTTGTTATCGTGGACGCCCCTGCTTATTTCAGCAAGACAATGCCAAGCCAGGTGTTACAACAGTGTGGCTTCATCGTAAAAGAGTGTGGGTACTAGACTGGCCTGCCTGTAGTCCAGACATTGCAAATGTGTGAAGGCTAAAATATGAGAAGGGAGACTGTTGAACAACTTAAGCTGTACATCAAGCAAGAATGGGAAAGAATTCCACTTCAAAAATGTGTCTCCTCACTTCCCAAACCTTTACTGAGTGTTGTTCAAAGGAAAGGCCATGTAACACACTGGTAAAAATGCCCCTCTGACAACTTTTTTGCAATGTGTTGCTGCCATTAAATTCTAAGTTCATGATTATTTGCAAAAATTCAAAAATGCAGTCTATTTAATTGAATATAAATTGAAAAGGATTTGTTGTATTCTCTTTTTATTTACCTTTTACACAACGTGACAACTTCACTGCTTTTGTAGTTTGTACAAAGCTTGCCTATTGCAGCCACAAATATACTATTCTTAAATAGCTTATCTATAATGGCCACAAAAATGTCCCCCACAGACAAAAGTAGTGTTTTAAAACGTATTTAAAGGGGCCACAAAAATGTCCCCCACAGACAAAAGTAGTGTTAGAAAACTTGTCTATAGTGGCCACAAAAATGTCCCCCACAGACAAAAGTAGTGTTTTAAAACGTGTTTAAAAGGGCCACAAAAATGTCCCCCACAGACAAAAGTAGTGTTAGAAAACTTGTCTATAGTGGCCACAAAAATGTCCCCCACAGACAAAAGTAGTGTTTTAAAACGTGTTTAAAGGGGCCACAAAAATGTCCCCCACAGACAAAAGTAGTGTTAGAAAACTTGTCTATAGTGGCCACAAAAATGTCCCCCACAGACAAAAGTAGTGTTTTAAAACGTGTTTAAAGGGGCCACAAAAATGTCCCCCACAGACAAAAGTAGTGTTAGAAAACTTGTCTATAGTGGCCACAAAAATGTCCCCCACAGACAAAAGTAGTGTTTTAAAACGTGTTTAAAGGGGCCACAAAAATGTCCCCCACAGACAAAAGTAGTGTTAGAAAACTTGTCTATAGTGGCCACAAAAATGTCCCCCACAGACAAAAGTAGTGTTTTAAAACTTGTTTAATGGGGCCACAAAAATGTCCCCCACGGACAAAAGTAGTGTTATAAAACTTGTCTATAGTGGCCACAAAAATGTCCCCCACAGACAAAAGTAGTGTTTTAAAACGTGTTTAATGGGGCCACAAAAATGTCCCCCACAGTTAAAGGTAGTTATAAAACGAGTTTAAAGGGGACATTTGAATAAAGTAGTGTTATAAAACCTGCCTTTAGGGGCCACTTGACTTGAGTGCTGGCCAAAGACCGCTTTGACCGTGTCCCCTTTTTCCCGTGTTAGCGATGAAGCTCATGACGGCGCTGGTGAACGTGGCCCTCAACCTGAGCATCCACCAGGACAACACGCAGCGGCAGTACGAGGCGGAGAGGAACAAGATGGCCGGCAAGCGTGCCAACGAGAAGCTGGAGCTGCTGCTGCAGAAGAGGAAGGAGGTACGCCATCGCGGGTGTTGATCTTTTCACAGCCTGCGCAGATTGTTCACCTTTGTGTCCGCGCAGCTTCAAGAAAACCAGGATGAGATTGAGAACATGATGAACTCCATCTTTAAAGGCATCTTTGTGCACCGCTACAGGTAACATGCTTCTTCACGTTGGCACTGTAGTTGTCACTCATTGTAGCGGCAAACAGCTGTCTCGTCAGCTGATGCACGAGCAACCAGGGGTTTGGCAACCAGCCAAACCCCACTTAATAAAATGTTATTTTATCGTAGAGCACATCCGCACCCCTATTCACCTAGGAAACCCCGGGTAATGTGTATAGTTCGGCATTAGTTCGGCCAGTCGGCTTATGTGATCAGGATAGGAGAGGTCTTTATTGTCATTGCACAAGTACAACGAAACTTTGTTTTCACTACAAACCTGTTCAAGATGAGACAAACAAACCGTGTACAGCAGGGGTCACCAACGCGGTGCCCGCGGGCACCAGGTCGCCCATAAGGACCAGATGAGTAGCCCGCTGGCCTGTTCTAAAAATAGCTCAAATAGCAGCACTTACCAGTGAGCTGCCTCTATTTTTTAAATTGTATTTATTTACTAGCAAGCTGGTCTCGCTTTGCTCGACATTTTTAATTCTAAGAGAGACAAAACTCAAATAGAATTTGAAAATCCAAGAAAATATTTTAAAGACTTGGTCTTCACTTGTTTAAATAAATCCATTAATTTTTTTACTTTGCTTCTTGTTTTTAAAGATGTAAATCTCTGTTGTTTTACACTTCTCTTATGTATTTTAAAATGTATGTCTTAATGTATTTATTTTGAAACTGCTCTGTGACATGTGCTGTTGACCTCTTGGCCAGGTCACCCTTGTGAAAGAGATCTTGATCTCAATGGGTTTTCTTATCTGGTTAAATAAAGGTTCTATAACTTTCAGAAAGACAATTTTAGAGAAAAAATACAACCTTAAAAATGATTTTAGGATTTTTAAACACATATACCTTTTTACCTTTTGAATTCCTTCCTCTTCTTTCCTGACAATTTAAATCAATGTTCAAGTAAATTTATTTTTTAAAGGATAATAAATAAATTGTAATTTAATTCTTCATTTTAGCTTCTGTTTTTTCGACGAAGAATATTTGTGAAATATTTCTTCAAACTTATTATGATTAAAATTCAAAAAAATTATTCTGGCAAATCTAGAAAATCTGTAGAATCAAATTAAAATCTTATTTCAAAGTCTTTTAAATTTCTTTTAAAAATGTTGTTCTGGAAAATCTAGAAGAAACAATGATTTGTCTTTGTTAGAAATATAGCTTGGTCCAATTTGTTATATATTGTAACAAAGTGCAGATTGGATTTTAACCTATTTAAAACATGTCATCAAAATTCTAAAATTAATCTTAATCAGGAAAAATTACTAATGATGTTCCATGAATTATTTTTTTTTAATTTTTATTTTATTTTACATGAGTTATTATTTGTACAAACATGGTGCAAAGTAATTCATGATTTGTTAAAAAATGTTAGTGGCTAGCTAGTTAAAATGGGATATTGTGATTTCACAAGACTGTCTTAGAAGTGATCATTTGAAAATGTTCAATTTGAAAAATGTGCACTTAGAGAAAATATAAAAATAAAGTGTTGCATATTGATATTTATCTGTTTCTATATATATTTAATGTGAGAAATCATTTAAGATGATCAGTGTTTCCACAATGATAAATATCATTAATTATTAATAATAACATAGAGTTAAAGGTAAATTGAGCAAATTTGCTATTTCTGGCAATTTATTTAAGTGTGTATCAAACTGGTAGCCCTTTGCATTAATCACTACCCAAGAAGTAGCTCTTGGTTTCAAAAAGGTTGGTGACCCCTGGTGTACAGGGTTACACAATGCTGATGGGTCGCCACAAGGCGCCCCGTAAAAGATGGGGAAAAGGTAAACGCTGGGGAAGGATGAGTAAAAAAATACGAGTGGGAAAAGACCTCCATAGCAAAGCACATATACATATTACAACGTACATCTCGAGACTTGCAACAGAGGGGAGGGAGTGGGGGGGCCATGGTGGCAGGCCGCAGCTCTCAGGCGCTGACCATCCGTCCATCACCCCTATGGGATTTGCGTCGAGGGCGTTGGATGGGGGGGTTGGGGTATGTGTGCGTGGCGTATATTTTTTTGTGCATCCATGTGTGTGTGGCGTATATTTTTTTGTGGATGCATGTGTGTGCGTGTAAGCCTGCGGTGTGTCTCTGTTCCGCGGCCTTGATGTTGTTGCAGCCGATAAGTCCAAAGTCAACAACAACAGGTGTCATACTTGCCAACCCTCCCGTTTTTAGCGGGAGAATCCCGTTATTCAGCGCCCTCTCCCGACAACCTCCCGGCAGAGATTTTCTCCCGACAAACTCCCGGTATTCAGCCGGAGCTGGAGGCCACGCCCCCTCCAGCTCAATGCGGACCTGAGTCGGGACAGCCTGTTCTCACGTCCGCTTTCCCAGCAGCTTGCCTGCCCAACGACGTCATGACATCTACGGCTTTTAGAGAGTAGAGTGCACAACAAGGAGAGAGAGTTCTTGGTTTCTTATGTGGGTTTATTGTTAGGCAGTTTCATTAACGTCCTCCCAGCGCGGTGACAACACACAACAACACACGTCACGTTTAGTCTACCGTAAAGCAGTTCGTCTGCCGTAAACAGCAATGTTGTGACACTCTTAAACAGGACAATACTGCCACCTACTGGATAGCCTGCAGAACACTGAAATTCAAGTATGTCTTTTATTTATATGTATAATAAAATAAAATTAAAAAAATATATATATAGCTAGAATTCACTGAAAGTCAAGTATTTCATACATACATATATATATATATATATATATATATATATATATATATATATATATATATATATATATATATATATATATATATATATATATATATATATATATATATTATATATATATATGAAAAATACTTGATTTGGTGAATTCTAGCTGTAAATATACTCTCCTCTTAACCACGCCCTTAGCCACGCCCCGCCACCTCCCGATATTGGAGGTCTCAAGGTTGGCAAGTATGACAGGTGTGTGTCCATGAGAGACAGGAGTTGTCCTTCGGGAGAGTCTCCAAGCCAGGGAAACAATCCAAGTTAGAATGTTTTGTATGCCAGTGAAAGTAACATTTGCTTTTCACTCTAAATTGTCTATGACTGGTCCTCAAATTCATCCTGTGGGGCAGACAGTCAGACACGTCAAAAGTGGTAAAAGAAGGGCTAAATCAGGCTAGAATGAAGATTTTAGAACGGCCTTCCCAGAGTCCTGACTTAAAGGTGTGGACAATGCTGAAGAAACAAGTCCATGTCAGAAAAGCAACACATTTAGCTGAACTGCAGCAATTTAGTGGTCAAGCAGAAGCTTGTGGATGGCTACCAAAAGCGCCTTATTGCAGGTAAACTTGCCAAGGGACATGTAAGCAAATATTAACATTGCTGTATGTGCACTGCAAAAAGTCAGTGTTCAAAAACAAGAAGAAAAAATACAAAAATGAGGGGTATTTTACTTGAACTAAGCAAAATGATCTGCCAATAGAACAAGAAAATTCGTCTTGTCAAGACTTTACAAAACAAGTAAAATTAGCTAACCTCAACGAACCCCAAAAATACCTTCAAATAAGTATATTCTCACTAATAACAAGTGCACTTTTCTTGGTGGAAAAAAAACAGACCTTTTTGCTCAATATGTTGAAAAATATTCTTAATTTAAGTACCGTATTTTCCGCACTATAAGGCGCACCTAAAAACCTCCAATTTTCTCAAAAGGTGACAGTGCGCCTTATAATCCGGTGCGCCTTATATATAGGGATGATACTCGAAACCGGTTTTCCCGGATGTTCGATAAGAAAAGAACCGAGTCCTCGGACTCGAATCCCTTTTTAAAAACCGGTACCCGTTATCGAGACCACTATAGTAAAGAAAAAGAGTTGGTTCTTTATTCGAACCCCTCGGAACGAATCCCGTCCCGACCAGAAATGCTCCGTGGGACATCACAAGAATTGACGTCACGTAGCCATTAAGCGCAGATAGCGAAAGCAGGAAAACAATGGACGGGAAAAAGCGCTCCAAGGTGTAATAAAGTTCAAAACAAAAGGTATAATCCAATGAATAACTTTACTGAGAGATTTGAGCAGACTACAAACACATGACCAACACTTTTACCACCAACCGGAAACATAGCAACGCACCTCCTTTACGGCAGCTGTCGCAACGTTCTTAAAACAACCGCAGCACATACATATATATACAACATATCTCCCTTTTTCAACTTTTGTTTTTCTTTCCTTGTAAACGTTACAAAATCACACTGTAGATGTGTTGTCTGTCAAATTATAAATAATGCAGACGAGGCGTGTTGGCTGAGTTCTTGACGTTTACTTTCACAGCGTGGCGACATGCAACACTTTTCGGGGCTACCGCGCATGCACGTAACTCCCGTTGCATGCTGGGTAGTGTAGTTGTTATATTCTCTCGCTCATAACATTTTTCCCCCTATAAAGAAATAATGTTAACTCAATAAAGTGTATTTCTTTTTTTAGCTTTAACTTTTCATTTTTTAGCATTGTAACCACATTTGCACACAACTTTTCTCTTCATAGAATTTTCTTTCAATAAAGAAATAAAGTGCAAACATGTCAAAGCATCATAACAAACAGTTATGTTCCAATAGCAGCAGAAGTGCACTTTTTGGAGAGCTGTATTATTTCCAGTTTTGTGCCCAAGGGACTGATTTTATTTAACACTATATTATTATTTATACACCTATAGTGATCACAGAGACAGGTTGTTTTTGTGTTACTGTATATATTTGTTTTTCTGAAAAATCCCACTTAATATACTTTGGGTAACAACAGTCAATATTTATTTTATTTTTTTTATTTTTTTAGGGGGCCAACAGTCAATATTTATTTATTTTTTAGATTAAATTGTCTTCTTATATAATAAAAGTGAGCTTTTGTTAAACCAAATATTGTGTGTTTTTTTCCATATACAACAACCTATCTGGACTCCATAAGAGAATCGATAAGGAATCGGTTCGATAAGAGGATTCGATAATAGACTCGAACTCGATAATTTCTTATCAAACATCATCCCTACTTACATGCAGTATATGGACCAATATTGAGCCACAACAGGTCTCGCAACTACAGGATGCATAACATAACCCCAGCCTCTACTGTAGCGTCTGTTTTATGCGCCTTATAATGCGGTGCGCCTTATATATGAACAAAGTTTTAAAATAGGCCATTCATTGAAGGTGCGCTTTATAATCCGGTGCGCCTTATAGTGCGGGAAATACGGTAAATGCTTGTGCCATTATCTTGACATAATGATATGCGCTCGGCATCATGATTTTTTTTTATCATGCTTGAAGTAAGAAATGATGACTTTAAAAAAGCAGTTTTATACTTGTGAGTGTTGATGACACAGCTTTGCAACAGTTGATATTCTAGTTTAAAGCATGTTTTACTCAATATAGGTCATCAAATCTCAGCAACAAGCTGTAATATCTTACTGAGATCATTTAGGACCAAAACATTAAAGTAAAGTAAAACACTCTAACATAAAATCTGCTTAGTGAGAAGAATTATCTTATCAGACAGAAAATAAGCAAATATCACCCCTATAAAGAAATAATGTTAACTCAATAAAGTGTATTTCTTTTTTTAGCTTTAACTTTTCATTTTTTAGCATTGTAACCACATTTGCACACAACTTTTCTCTTCATAGAATTTTCTTTCAATAACGAAATAAAGTGCAAAAATGTCAAAGCATCATAACAAACAGTTATGTTCCAATAGCAGCAGAAGTGCACTTTTTGGAGAGCTGTATTATTTTCAGTTTTGTGCCCAAGGGACTGATTTTATTTAACACTATAGTATTATTTATACACCTATAGTGATCACAGAGACAGCTTGTTTTTGTGTTACTGTATATATTTGTTTTTCTGAAAAATCCCACTTAATATACTTTGGTTAACAACAGTCAATATTTATTTTTATTTTTTATTTTTTTAGGTGGGCAACAGTCAATATTTATTTATTTTTTAGATTAAATTGTTTTCTTATATAATAAAAGTGAGCTTTTGTTAAACCAAATATTGTGTGTTTTTTTCCATATACAACAACCTATCTGGACTCGATAAGAGAATCGATAAGGAATCGGTTCGATAAGAGGATTCGATAATAGGCTCGAACTCGATAATTCCTTATCAAACATCATCCCTACCACTGTACATGACAACATTTTCTGATCCTTTCCTCCCAGAGATGCCATCGCCGAGATCCGAGCCATCTGCATCGAGGAGATCGGCGTCTGGATGAAGATGTACAGCGACGCCTTCTTAAACGACAGCTACCTGAAGTATGTCGGCTGGACGCTACACGACCGGGTGAGTTCAGTAGAAAAACACCGTCGTTGTTGTTTCCCGTGGCTTGACTTGCACCACTCTCGCATTCAGCAAGGCGAGGTGCGTCTCAAGTGCCTGAAAGCGCTGCAGAACCTGTACACCAACCGCGACTTGTTCCCCAAGCTGGAGCTTTTTACCAACCGCTTCAAGGTGACGCCAACACAACACAGGCCAGAGACGAGTGGAATTGTTATTGTCCCTTTGTCATGACAGGACCGTATTGTCTCCATGACGCTGGACAAGGAGTACGATGTGGCTGTAGAGGCCATCCGACTAGTCACTCTCATCCTACAGTAAGTAGATCCTTTTATTCTTTTCATTTGGTCCACTCCCACAGCCGTCATAGAACACGACACTCCTTGTGTTGTTTGCAGGGGCAGTGAGGACGCTCTGTCCAATGAGGACTGTGAGAACGTGTACCACCTGGTCTACTCTGCTCACAGGCCCGTGGCTGTGGCCGCTGGCGAGTTCCTGCACAGAAAGTGAGTCCGTGTGGAATAAAGTGCGGCCCGCAGCTCATTATTTTAACAGCCCCGTGGCACATTGTCAAAATGCTATTTCAAAACACAAAACAATAAAGAGTGGAGTAAAAGGGAAACAGGTATGATGTGAAAGTAATAATTCATTGAAAAAAAGTAAAAATACGTATAAAAGTATATATTCCTGCAGCGTGTCAGAAGCCAAAGTGCAGAATCAGAAGCCAAATAAAGGTTTACATGCGCTCATCTTGATCATAATTAACATCATTCAATGAGGAAGATGTTGCACTTTTTAACCACAATACTGTGAAAAAAGGTAAGAACTTTTATGAGATGAAAAGTCAAAAAATATGGGATAAAAAGTCAAAATAATTGGATGAAAAGTGATCATTATTTGATAATTAATCGAAATTGTGAGATAAAAGGTTAAAAAAAAGAAAAGAAAAAATATCAAAAATCGTTAATATGAGATAAAATGTCTAAATTATGAAATTAAAATCCAAAACGAGGTAAAAAGTCAAACTTGCGATAAGTCAAAATTAGGAAATTAAAAGTCAAAAGTATGAGATAAAATGTCAAAATAATTAAATATTAAGTCATAATTGATCAATTGAAATTATGACATAAAAAAAGCATGATTATGAGATAAAAAAGACGAAATTATGAAATAAAAAGTCGAAAAAAGGTAAGAACTTTATGAGACGAAAAGTAAAAAATATGGGATAAAAAGTCAAAATAATTGGATGAAAAGTGATAATTATTTGACAATTAATCAAAATTGTGAGATAAAAGGTAAAAAAAAGAAAAGAAAAAAGATCAAAAATCCAAAAGATCATGACTATGAAATAAAATGTCTAAATTATGAAATTAAAATCCAAAACAATGAGATAAAAAGTCAAACTTGCGATAAGTCAAAATGAGGAAATTAAAAGTCAAAAGTATGAGATAAAATGTCAAAATAATTAAATAATAAGTCATAATTGATCAATTGAAATTATGACATAAAAAAAGCATGATTATGAGATAAAAAAGACGAAATTATGAAATAAAAAGTCGAAAAAAGGTAAGAACTTTATGAGACGAAAAGTCAAAAATATGGGATAAAAAGTCAAAATAATTGGATGAAAAAATTAAATTATTTGATAATTAATTGAAATTATGAAATAAAAGGTTAAAACATTTTTTTTTTTAAAGAGATCAAAAATAAAAAAATCTTGAATATGAGATAAAATGTCGAAATTATGAAATTAAAATCCAAAACAATGAGATAAAAAGTCAAACTTGCGAAAAGTCAAAATGAGGAAATTAAAAGTCGAAAGTATGAGATAAAATGTCAAAATATTTAAATATTAAGTCATAATTGATCAATTGAAATTATGACATAAAAAAGCATGATTATGAGATAAAAAAGACGAAATTATGAAATAAAAAGTCGAAAAAAGAACTTTTATGAGATTAAAAGTAAAAAATATGGGATAAAAAGTCAAAATAATTGGATGAAAAGTGATAGTTATTTGATAATTAATCAAAATTGTGAGATAAAAGGTAAAAAAAAGAAAAGAAAAAAGATCAAAAATCCAAAAGATCATGACCATGAAATAAAATGTCTAAATTATGAAATTAAAATCCAAAACAATGAGATAAAAAGTCAAACTTGCGATAAGTCAAAATTAGGAAATTAAAAGTCAAAAGTATGAGATAAAACATCAAAATAATTAAATATTAAGTCATAATTGATCATTTGAAATTATGACATAAAAAAAAGCACGATTATGACATAAAAAAGACGAAATTATGAAATAAAAAGTTGAAAAAAGGTAAGAACTTTTATGAGATGAAAAGTCAACATTTTGAGATAAAAGATTAAATAAAATGAGATATAAAATCAATACTGTTATGAATTAAATACCTATTCAAGGCACCACTTACGTCACATCAAATATTCCACTTTGAAATGTTTTGGGGGGGGGGAAATGTTTTCCATTTAAAAAACAAGCTTTCTTGGACAAAAAGGCATGAAACAAACAACAAAGTAACATTAAAGTTTTGGGGGGGGGGAAATATAGCACATTGAGTGCGTTTGCCATTTAAAAAACAAGTTTTCTTGGACAAAAAAGGCATAAAACAAACAAAAAACATTAAATAAACTTATAATCGGCAGCTGGATCTAAAGCAGGGGTGTCCAAAGTGCAGCCCAGGGCCGTTTGTGGCCTGCAGCTCGAGTTTTGTTGGTAGCAGAATATAGTTGAGATAAAATCCTCACAAGAAACTGTAAAAATGACAGAAAAAAGAGCAAAAAGATAATGTAATGAAAAAAAGCTCAAATATTGGTACTAATACTTAATGATAAATTTGGTCATTATAACAGAACGCTGACAAAGTTCTCTTAATTTGTTTTCTTCTTCACAAAATATCAAATATGTGATCTGAAAGGCGCCATTAATTTCATATCAAATATTGCACCTTCAGATTTTTTTGAGGAAAATATTGCATATATTGCGGTTTTGCCATACAAAACATCAAGAACATTTTTATACTCAACGTAAAAAAGTGGATTAAAAGGTCAAGCAGGTGAAATGTAACAAGAAAAAGTAGCAATGTTGACTCTAATAACACAAAGTTGCCATGCAGGCTGGTTTTTTTTAAAACTGTCATTGCTCAAACATTAATAATGAATCAAAATCAATGTTGTTATGAATTATTGACCTATCTGAGGCTCCTATTACTTCACATCAAATATTACACTTTGGACAAAAATTTTTTGGGAAATAATGCAGATTTTGTGTGTTTACCATATAAAAAATCTAAGTTTTCTCTGACAAAAAGGGCATTAAACAAAAGCATAAACTTAAGAACTAGTAATATTATATTTAAAAATGAGAAATCAAAATGGCCCCCAATGCTTAGATTAGTATTTTTGTTTGGACAGCATTGTTGTAAGCCGTCTGTCTCCTCCAGGCTGTTCAGTCGTCATGACCCGCAGGCGGAGGAGGCCCTGGCCAAGCGGCGAGGGAGGAGCAGCCCCAATGGGAACCTCATCCGCATGCTGGTGCTCTTCTTCCTGGAGAGTGAGGTAACCCTTCCCCCTGTCCTCCTGTCAGAAAGGTATTAAGGTGCCCTCTTTGTCGGACCATAGGGCGCACTGCTGATGAGCGGGTCTAGTCAGGTCTATTTTCATACAAAAGGCTCTTCGGATTATAAGGCGCATTAAAGTTATTGTTTTTCTAAATGTAAAAGACTTCCTTGTGGTCTACGTAACATGTAATGGTGCTTCTTTGCTCAACATTTTTAACATGTAAAGCGACTTTGGGTACTTAGAAAAGCGCTATATAAATCCCAGTTATTATTGCATAGATGATGTTTTACTCATCATCTTCAAGTCGCTGTCTGACCATCTCTTCAGGATGCGCCGTTTTGTGGCCAGTCTTATTTACGTGCCTCCACTTGGACAGTGTCTTCTCCAGTCTACACGTATCTCTTATGTGTGACTGCCGTCATATTGCAGTCTACACGTATCTCTTATGTGTGACTGCCGTCATATTGCAGTCTACACGTATCTCTTATGTGTGACTGCCGTCATATTGCAGTCTACATGTATATCTTATGTGTGACTGCCATCACATTGCAGTCTACACGTATCTCTTATGTGTGACTGCCATCATATTGCAGTCTACATGTATATCTTATGTGTGACTGCCATCATATTGCAGTCTACACGTATCTCTTATGTGTGACTGCCATTATATTGCAGTCTACACGTATCTCTTATGTGTGACTGCCATCATATTGCAGTCTACACGTATCTCTTATGTGTGACTGCCATCATATTGAAGTCTACACATATCTCTTATGTGTGACTGCCGTCATATTGCAGTCTACACGTATCTCTTATGTGTGACTGCCATCATATTGAAGTCTACACATATCTCTTATGTGTGACTGCCGTCATATTGCAGTCTACACGTATCTCTCATGTGTGACTGCCATCATATTGCAGTCTACACATATCTCTTATGTGTGACTGCCATTATATTGCAGTCTACACGTATCTCTTATGTGTGACTGCCATCATATTGCAGTCTACACGTATCTCTTATGTGTGACTGCCATCATATTGCAGTCTACACATATCTCTTATGTGTGACTGCCGTCATATTGCAGTCTACACATATCTCTTATGTGTGACTGCCATCATATTGAAGTCTACACATATCTCTTATGTGTGACTGCCGTCATATTGCAGTCTACACGTATCTCTTATGTGTGACTGCCATCATATTGAAGTCTACACATATCTCTTATGTGTGACTGCCGTCATATTGCAGTCTACACATATCTCTTATGTGTGACTGCCATCATATTGCAGTCTACACGTATCTCTTATGTGTGACTGCCATCTACTGGTCACACTTATCATTACCAGTGTTTCCCATAAACTGCCAAGATACCTGTGGCGGTGGGGGCGTGGCCATGGGCGTGGTCACCATGACATCATCGAGTAATTTGCATAATTTACTACAATGATTTGATTTTCTCTAAAAAGGCTCAACAAAATTTATACTTACTAATTAATAATAACAGTTTTGTTTTAAACGTCCATCCATCCATTTTACAATATAATTACAACACTTTATGTACATATTTATATACAGATTTGAACAATAAGTTATTCACTGAAATATATACTTATTAATTGAGGTTCTAACAAAAAATATATCTTATAAAATTTAAAAGCTAAAATATCTCAAAGCTCTGCCCCTTTAATTAGTGCATACTAAATAATGTAACTTTAGCCTACTACTACAAGCATATTATTTACCAGCAACATAAAGTGAAACAGGTGTCCTGCCACAGTCAGTAAGAAATAAACAGAAAACAGTAGTGGTGGTAGATAGACACAGAGCTTCATCAAACATCTGATCCACTGAACAAAGAGCTCCAAAAATGTTGAACTTTAGACTGCCATCAGTTTTACTCCCTACACTTAACCATGTGTTTCCTACTGCCTGCAGACTTTGCACCCTTTGTTATATACACATGTTGTGTTTCTAATATAAATACATGTAATAAAGTCAAATACAAATAAGGCAACAAGAGAAGTATCCTACAAGGCGCACTGTCGAGTTTTGAGAAAATGTAAGGATTTTTAAGTGCGCCTTATAGTCCGAAAAATACGGTAGTTATAATAACTATGTTGTGTAGAGCTGCACAAGAAAGTCCATGCTTTCCTCTCCACTTTGTTGCGTGACGAGTGTTGTGTGTGTGTGTGTGTGTGTGTGTGTGTGTGTGTGTGTGTGTGTGTGTGTGTGTGTGTGTGTGTGTGTGTGTGTGTGTGTGTGTGTGTGTGTGTGTGTGTGTGTGTGTGTGTGTGTGTGTGTGTGTGTGTGTGTGTGTGGGTGTAGCTCCACGAGCATGCGGCCTACTTGGTGGACTCCCTGTGGGAAAGTTCTCAGGAGCTGCTGAAGGACTGGGAGTGTATGACGGAGCTGCTGCTGGAGGAGCCCGTGCAGGGAGAAGAGTGTAAGACCACAACAGTCATTGTTTTCCTCAGCTCTTCTATTCATCGGCTTCTCTGCAGTGCTTTCAGACCGCCAGGAGAGCGCCCTGATAGAGCTGATGGTGTGCACCATCCGCCAGGCGGCCGAGGCACACCCTCCTGTCGGCAGAGGCACCGGCAAGCGGGTGCGTCGCCTTTTCTTTTCTATCATTATTAGTAGGGAAAGGGTTCATACGGCCCGGTTCCTGGGTGGATCTCGCATGAGAGGAAGAGCCCCCCTCCTCTGTGTGCTGTGAAAATGGTGGAAAGCGCCACTCTGCATAGCAACTGACGCTGTGGTCAAAGTTGGAATTGAATACGTCACACATGCACGCATACAACATGATACATCACACATGCACGCATACAACATGATACATCACACATGCATGCATACAACATGATACATCACACATGCATGCATACAACATGATACATCACACATGCACGCATACAACATGATACATCATACATGCACGCATACAACATGATACATCACACATGCACGCATACAACATGATACATCACACATGCACGCATACAACATGATACATCACACATGCACGCATACAACATGATACATCACACATGCATGCATACAACATGATACATCATACATGCACGCATACAACATGATACATCACACATGCACGCATACAACATGATACATCACACATGCACGCATACAACATGATACATCACACATGCACGCATACAACATGATACATCACACATGCACGCATACAACATGATACATCACACATGCACGCATACAACATGATACATCACACATGCATGCATACAACATGATACATCACACATGCATGCATACAACATGATACATCACACATGCATGCATACAACATGATACATCACACATGCATGCATACAACATGATACATCACACATGCACGCATACAACATGATACATCACACATGCATGCATACAACATGATACATCACACATGCATGCATACAACATGATACATCACACATGCATGCATACAACATGATGCATCACACATGCACGCATACAACATGATACATCACACATGCACGCATACAACATGATACATCACACATGCATGCATACAACATGATACATCACACATGCATGCATACAACATGATACATCACACATGCACGCATACAACATGATACATCACACATGCACGCATACAACATGATACATCACACATGCATGCATACAACATGATACATCACACATGCATGCATACAACATGATGCATCACACATGCACGCATACAACATGATACATCACACATGCACGCATACAACATGATGCATCACACATGCACGCATACAACATGATGCATCACACATGCATGCATACAACATGATGCATCACACATGCACGCATACAACATGATGCATCACACATGCACGCATACAACATGATACATCACACATGCACGCATACAACATGATACATCACACATGCACGCATACAACGTGATGCATCACACATGCATGCATACAACATGATGCATCACACATGCACGCATACAACATGATACATCACACATGCACGCATACAACATGATACATCACACATGCACGCATACAACATGATGCATCACACATGCATGCATACATGATGCATCACACATGCACGCATACAACATGATACATCATGCATGCATACAACATGATGCATCACACATGCACGCATATAACATGATGCATCACACATGCATGCATACAACATGATGCATCACACATGCATGCATACAACATGATACATCACACATGCATGCATACAACATGATACATCACACATGCATGCATGCATACAACACGATACATCACACATGCACGCATACAACATGATGCATCACACATGCATGCATACAACACGATGCATCACACATGCATGCATACAACATGATGCATCACACATGCATGCATACAACATGATACATCACACATGCACGCATACAACATGATGCATCACACATGCATGCATACAACATGATACATCACACATGCATGCATGCAACATGATACATCACACATGCATGCATACAACATGATGCATCACACATGCATGCATACAACATGATGCATCACACATGCATGCATACAACATGATACATCACACATGCATGCATACAACATGATACATCACACATGCATGCATACAACATGATACATCACACATGCACGCATACAACATGATGCATCACACATGCACGCATACAACATGATACATCACACATGCATGCATACAACATGATGCATCACACATGCATGCATACAACATGATGCATCACACATGCACGCATACAACATGATGCATCACACATGCACGCATACAACATGATACATCACACATGCATGCATACAACATGATGCATCACACATGCATGCATACAACATGATACATCACACATGCATGCATACAACATGATGCATCACACATGCACGCATACAACATGATACATCACACATGCACGCATACAACATGATACATCACACATGCATGCATACAACATGATGCATCACACATGCACGCATACAACATGATACATCACACATGTACGCATACAACATGATGCATCACACATGCACACATACAACATGATGCATCACACATGCATGCATACAACATGATGCATCACACATGCATGCATACAACATGATGCATCACACATGCATGCATACAACATGATGCATCACACATGCACGCATACAACATGATACATCAAGGAAGACAGAGGGGGAAATTGTGGGGACAAGAGGGGGATAAGACGGAGAGACAAAAACAACAACAACAACAACAATAGAGCAACATCAGCAAATAGGACATGTACAAATATGATAGTAAAAGTGATAGCAAAAAAGCAGTTAGCGAAAAATACAGAAATGACAATGAGCATTATTACACTACAAATGGAGCAATACAGATACTAATAGAATTCACTGAAAGTCAAGTATTTCATACATACCTCCAAGTCCGAGTCCATGGTTCTCGCCCGGAAAAGGGTGGAGTGCCATCTCCGGGTTGCGGAGGAGACCCTGCCTCACGTCGAGGAGTTCAAGTACCTGGGAGTCTTGTTCACGAGTGAGGGAAGAGTGGATGGTGAGATCGACAGGCGGATCGGTGCGGCGTCTTCAGTAATGCGGACGCTGTATCGATCCGTTGTGGTGAAGAAGGAGCTGAGCCGGAAGGCAAAGCTCTCAATTTGCCGCTCGATCTACGTTCCCATCCTCACCTATGGTCATGAGCTTTGGGTTATGACCGAAAGGACAAGATCACGGGTACAAGCGGTCAAAATAATGAAAGTCAAGTATTTCATACATATATATATATATATATATATATATATATATATATATATATATATATATATATATATATATATATATATATATATATATGTATATATATATATATATATATATATATATATATGTATATATATATATATATATATATATATATATATATATATATATATATATATATATATATATATATATATATATATATGTATGAAATACTTGAGTTGGTGAATTCTAGCTGTAAATAAACTCTCCTCTTAACAACTCCCCACCCCACCTCCCGATATCGGAGGTCCCAAGGTTGGCAAGTATGGTCTACTTATAAGATGTCTATGCCATGGACGGTGTACAACTTTGAATAATCAAAAAACGGTCAATATTTCCAAACTTCCCGAGCTTAACTTCCCGTGGTAAATTTCCGGAAACTTTCCACGCCTCTGCAACCCTAATTATTATAACTGATCATTTTTGTTACACGGAATTGCCACACAACACATTTGAAGACATTCAACACCTTAGTGCCGTCTGACGGCTAACGTGGATAGTCCACCCCCCCAGAGGAACGTGAAACTCCTTCCTACTGTATCGTGTTCTCTGCTCTGTCCAGGTACTTACGGCCAAGGAGAGGAAGACCCAGATAGACGACAAGAACAAACTGACGGAGCACTTCATCATGGCTCTGCCCATGCTGTTGTCCAAGGTACCTTCATTTTTAAAAGCGTTACCTCATTATGACTGAACTGCAACCCCGTTCCTCATGTCAGTACCAAGCCGACTCGGAGAAGGTGGCCAACCTCCTGCAGATCCCGCAGTTCTTCGACCTGGACGTGTACAGCGCCGGGCGCATGGAGAAGCACCTGGACGCGCTGCTGAAGCAGATCCGCCACGTGGTGGAGAAGCACATCGAGATGGACGTGCTGGAGGCCTGCAGCAAGACCTACAGCATCCTCTGCTCGGAGGAGTACACCATCATGAACCGCGTGGACATCTCCCGCTCGCAGCTCATCGACGAGATGACCGACCGCTTCGCGCACTCCGTGGAGGAATTGCTGCAGGAGGTAGGACTTGTCACTCGCTGTGAATACGATACGGCCACATTGTCGGCCATCACTAGTGGGGTTGCAAAGGGGTGGAAAGTTTCCGGTAAATTTCCGGAAATTTGCCACGGGAAGTTAAGCGCGGAAAGTTTGGAAATTTTCACAATTTTTTTATTATTCTGTAGAATAAGATGAGAAGCTTGTAAAACACTAATGCTGTCAGGTTCAAACACTGATTACATCTATTAAACAGACAAGAAGCAAGGAATCGTGCAGAGACAGAGTTCAATTTGGCTCAATGAGGAGTAGGGATGATACTCGAAACCGGTTTTCCCGGTTGTTCGATAAGAAAAGAACCGAGTTCTCGGACTCGAATCCCTTTTGGAATTACCCGTTTATCGGGACCACTATAGTAAAGAAAAAGAGTTGGTTCTTTATTCGAATCCCGTCCCGACCAGAAATGCCCCGTGTGACATCACAAGAAATGACGTCACGTAGCTCAGTCATTTAGACGCAGATAGCGAAAGCAGGAAAAAAATGGACGGGAAAAAGCGCTCCAAGGTGTAACAAAGTTCAAAACAAAAAGGTATAATCCAATGAATAACTTTACTGAGAGATTTGAGCAGGGTACAAACACATATACGACCAACCGGAAACATAGCAACCAGGCTAGCAACGCACCTCCTTTACGGCAGCTGTCGCAACGTTCTTAAAGCAACCGCAGCACATACATATATATACAACACATCTCCCTTTTTTATTAACTTTTGTTTTTCCTTCCTTGTAAACGTTACAAAATCACACTGTATATGCGTTGTCTGTCTAATTATAAATAATGCAGACGAGGCGTGTTGGCTGAGTTCTTGACGTTTACTTTCACAGCGTGCTCATAACCTCATTCTTACGTGACGACATGCAACGACACTTTTCAGGGCTACCGCGCATGCTCCTCACTCCCGTTGCATGCTGGGTAGTGTAGTTGTTATATTCCCTAGCTCATAACATCTTTCCCCCTATAAAGAAATAATGTTAACTCAATAAAGTGCATTTCTTTTTTTAGCTTTAACTTTTCATTTTTTAGCATTGCAACCACATTTGCATACAACTTTTCTCTTCATAGAATTTTCTTTCAATAAAGAAATAAAGTGCAAAAATGTCAAAGCATCATAACAAACAGTTATGTTCCAATAGCAGCAGAAGTGCACTTTTTGGAGAGCTGTATTATTTTCAGTTTTGTGCCCAAGGGACTGATTTTATTTAGCACTATATTATTATTTATACACCTATAGTGATCACAGAGACAGCTTGTTTCTGTGTTACTGTAAATATTTGTTTTTCAGAAAAATCCCACTTAATATACTTTGGGTAACAACAGTTATTTTATTTTTTAGGGGGGTAACAGTCAATATTTATTTATTCATTAGATTAAATTGTTTTCTTATATAATAAAAGTGAGCTTTTGTTAAACCAATTATTGTGTGTTTTTTTCCATATACAACAACCTATCTGGACTCGATAAGAGAATCGATAAGGAATCGGTTCGATAAGAGGATTCGATAATAGGCTCGAACTCGATAATTTCTTATCAAACATCATCCCTAATGAGGAGAGACGTTTGGGGCTGCACACTCAGTTACAATCTCCCACTACGCCCTAAGGCACAGCCCACGTGCTCCTCTATTTATTTGGGAGGTCCCTGGTTACATCACTGAGGCTGGTAATGTTTAGTTTTTTTTGTTTTGTTTTTTTTGGCATAAAAAAATACAATCATGTGTGCTTACGGACTGTATCCCTGCAGACTGTATTGATATATATTGATATATAATGTAGGAACCAGAATATTAATAACAGAAAGAAACAACTCTTTTGTGTGAATGAGTGTAAATGGGGGAGGGAGGTTTTTTGGGTTGGTGCACTAATTGTAAGTGTATCTTGTGTTTTTTATGTGGATTTAATTAAAAAAAATGTATTTCTTGTGCGGCCCGGTGGTTGGAGACCACTGCCATACAGTATATTGTATCTGCTGATGTAGTTCTGTTGGAGTTGTTAAAAAAAATAGGGTGCCAGTACAGTACAGGCCAAAAGTTTGGACACACCTTCTCATTCAATGTGTTTTCTTTATTTTCATGACTATTTACATTGTAGATTGTCACATCAAAACTATGAATGAACACATGTGGAGTTAATGTACTTAACAAGAAAAAAGGTGAAATAACTGAAAATATGTTCTAGTTTCTTCAAAATAGCCGCCCTTTGCTCGGATTACTGCTTTGCACACGCTTGGCATTCTCTCCATGAGCTTCTAGCACACCTCTGAAGTGAAAACCCTTTCAGGTGACTACCTCTTGAAGCTCATGGAGAGAATGCCAAAAGTGTGCAAAGCAGTAATCGGCGCCAAGGGTGGCTATTTTGAAGAAACTACAACATATTTTCAGCTATTTCACCTTTTTTTTTGTTAAGTACATCAGTGTTTCCCATAAACTGCCAAGATACCTGTGGCGGTGGGGGCGTGGCTATGGACGTGGTCACCATGACATCATCGAGTAATTTGCATAATTTACTACAATGATATGATTTTCTCTAAAAAGGCTCAAAAAATGTATACTTACTAATTAATAATAACAGTTTTGTTTTAAATGTCCATCCATCCATCCATCCATCCATCCATTTTACAATATAATTACAACACTTTATGTACATATTTATATACATATTTGAACAATAAGTTATTCACTGAAATATATTTATTAATTGTGGTTCTTACAAAAAATATATCTTATAAAATATAAAAGCTAAAATGTCTCTTAAAGCTCTGCCCCTTTAATTAGTGCATACTAAATAATTTAACTTTAGCCTACTACTACAACCATATTATTTACTAGCAACATAAAGTGAAACAGAGGCAGAGTTTTTTTTTAAAAATTTTTTATTTTTTATTTGTGGCGGACGTAATTCTTTCGAGGCGGGCCGCCACAAATAAATGAATGTGTGGGAAACACTGTACATAACTCCACATGTGTTCATTCATAGTTTTGATGTGACAATCTACAATGGAAATAGTCATGAAAATAAAGAAAACGCATTGAATGAGAAGGTGTGTCCAAACTTTTGGCCCCCTTTTTTTTTAACAATACTGTATGGTATACACATATAATACCAGTATTTCATATTTCAAATAATAATTAGTGAAGTGCATGGTTTCACCTTAATGCCACGGCAACACTTTAGCCGCCACACCTTAAAAATGAGGGGGTTTTTTTAACGTGAAAACAAAATAAAGTAATATAATGTATTGTAGCATCCAAACAAGGACAAAGTCTGACGCTCTTTTTAACATTTATTGCCAATTTTATGCTAACAATGGACCCAATGTCAACAAGTATTTCCGACCGCTGTGATATTCGTAAAAGACCACGTAGTCAAAGAGAGCAAAATGATTATTCAGGTTAAAAAAAAATGGTGACATCTGGGAAAATAACATCTACTCTCCAATTAACACTCCTCACTCCTTGCTCAATAATCTTCCCAGCTATTAAAAACAGCCATTTATGTATGTACGTATGTCTGTAGATTGCTCTTAAAATTGAGCAGATGACTTTGAACCAGAAGTAGCAAGAAGATAACTTGTGTCATATACATATTTGTAGATGTGGAGCTTATTAGAGTTTGTGTGTTCGGCAGGCTGAGGAGGCAGACGATGACGATATCTACAACGTCTTATCCACCCTCAAGAGACTCACAGCCTTCCACAAGTACCACTCTCCTCCTCCAAGATCATGGCAAGCGTCTGCTCCACGCAGCGTCCGTGTAAACATGTGCTCTCCTCCCGTGCCAGCGCTCACGACTTGACGCGCTGGGATCTGTTCGGCAACTGCTACCGGCTGCTGAAGGCGGGCATCGAGCTGGGCTCCATGCCCGAGCAGATCGCCGTGCAGGCGCTGCAGTGCTCCCACTACTCCATCCTCTGGCAGCTGGTCAAGATCACAGAGGGGGCTCCCAGCAAGGTGCTCCACACACACACACACACACACACACGTTATTGTGTTTCTTACCTTCTTGAGACCTCCAAAAATGCCTACCTCTTTAGGACCAGCCTTTCTAGATATATAAAGAAGTGTATTTACAACATTAATAATATATACATACTATGCACATATAAAAAAGTTTGTTGTGAAAAATGAGTTGGAACACAGCTTCACAAGAAAAACTTGGAATTTTGGCAGTATTATAATAAAAGTCGTCATTTTACTCAACGCAAGTCAAAGTTTTACAAGAAAAACTGAACATTTGTGCAATATTATGATAAAAGTTGGAGTTTGACTCGATAACAGTCGCAATTTGACAAGAAAAGCTTAAAATGTTGGCAATTTTATGAAAAGAGTTGTCATTTTACTCGACAAAAGTCACAATTTCATGAGAAAACCTTAAAATGTTGGCAATATTATAATAACAATTGGAATTTTGCTCAGCAAAACTATGACAAAAGTCATAATTTTACTCCAAAAATGTCACTATTTTACAGGAACAACAAAAAAATTAGCAATATTGTGATAAAAGTCAGAATTTTATATGACAAAAAGTCATCATTTTTCGAGAAAATATTGCATTACAGAAACAGAAAGAATATCAGAAATTGTTCCCAATTTTATAAGAAATAAGTCGACACATTGTGAGAAAAAGACTGTTTTTAGTTTTTTTGTTGCTGTTGTTGTTTATTTTGTTTGTAATTGTTTTTTAACCTTCATTACTTACTTTGTTATTACAGTATGTCTCTATATACATATTTATTTTATTAATTTTTAAATAAATTTTGGCCAAAGGGGGCTCATTTCAATTTCTTACACACACTTGTTATTTCATATGTTGACCAGAGGGGGAGCACTTTTAAAAGCGACACACAGTCAATTTGAAAAATTCCTCTTTAGGACCAGCCTTTGTAGATATATAAAGAAGTGTATTTACAACATTATTAATATATACATACTATGCACATATATAAAAGTTTGTTGTGAAAAATGAGTTGGAACACAGCTTCACAAGAAAAATTTAGAATTTTGGCAGTATTATAATAAAAGTCGTCATTTTACTCATGGCAAGTCAAAATTTTACAAGAAAAACTGAACATTTGTGCAATATTATGATAAAAGTTGGAGTTTTACTCGATAACAGTCGCAATTTCACAAGAAAAGCTTAAAATTTTGGCAATTTTATGAAAAGAGTCGTCATTTTACTCGACAAAAGTCACAATTTCATGAGAAAACCTTAAAATGTTGGCAATATTATAATAACAATTGGAATTTTGCTCTGCAAAACTATGACAAAAGTCATAATTTTACTCCAAAAATGTCACTATTTTACAGGAACAACAAAAAAATTGGCAATATTGTGATAAAAGTCAGAATTTTATATGACAAAAAGTCATCATTTTGCGAGAAAATATTGCATTACAGAAACAGAAAGAATATCAGAAATTGTTCCCAGTTTTATAAGAAAAAAGTCGACACATTGTGAGAAAAAGACTGTTTTTAGTTTTTTTGTTGCTGTTGTTGTTTATTTTGTTTGTAATTGTTTTTTAACCTTCATTATTTACTTCGTTATTACAGTATGTCTCTATATACATATTTATTTTATTAATTTTTAAATCGATACATTGTGAGACTGCTTTTAGTTAACTATTTTTTTCATTTATTTTTTGTTTAATTGGTTTTTAATCTTCATTATTAACTTCAAGTTATAACAGTACGTCTCTATATACATATTTATTTTATTAATTTTTAAATACATTTTGGCCAAAGGGGGCTCATTTCAATTTCTTACACACACTTGTTATTTCATATGTTGACCAGAGGGGGAGCACTTTTAAAAGTGACACACAGTCAATTTGAAAAATCCCTCTTTAGGACCACACTTTCTAGATATATAAAGAAGTGTATTTACAACATTAATAATATATACATACTGTGCACATATAAAAAAGCTTGTTGTGAAAAATGAGTTGGAACACAGCTTCACAAGAAAAACTTAGAATTTTGGCAGAATTATAATAAAAGTCGTCATTTTACTCATCGCAAGTCAAAATTAAAATCAATATTATGATAAAAGTTGGAATGTCACTCGATAACAGTCGCAATTTTACAAGAAAAGCTTAAAATTTTGGCGATTTTATGAAAAGTCGTCATTTCACTCGACAAAAGTCACAATTTTATAAGAAAATTGTAAGATTTTGGCAATATTATAATAATAATCTGAATTTTGCTTGACAAAATTATGACAAGTCATCGTTTTACTAAAAAAAAAAGTCACTATTTTACAAGAACAACAAAAAAATTGGCAAGATTGTGATAAAAGTCTGAATTTTATGTCAAATGTCACCATTTTGCGATTAAAAAGTAATAATTTCACATTAAAAAGTAATAATTTTACGAGAAAATATTGCAATATTACAGAAACAGAAAGAATATGAGAAATTGTTCCCAATTTTATAAGAAAAAAGTTGACGCATTGTGAGAAAAAGACTGCTTTTAGTACATTTTTTATTTTGTTTGTAAATGGTTATTACTTACTTCGTTATTACAGTATGTCTCTATAAAAAATTCATAACATTGATTTTAATTCATTATAATTTTTTTAACAATGACAGTTTAACAAACAAAAGAAAAAAATCCCAGTAAAATCTTGGGGATCTAAAAGGGCTCCACTCATAAAAGTGTTAGAAATAAGTTATTCATCGTTTAAAATTTCAACACTTAAAGGCCTACTGAAATTGTTTTTTTTTATTTAAACGGGAATAGCAGATCCATTCTATGTGTCATACTTGATCATTTTGCGATATTGCCATATTTTTGCTGAAAGGATTTAGTAGAGAAAATCGACGATAAAGTTCGCAACTTTTGCTCGCTGATTAAAAAAAAGCCTTGCCTGTAGCGGAAGTAGCGTGACGTCACAGGAGCTAGTATTCCTCACACATCCCCGTTGTTTACAATGGAGCGAGAGAGATTCGGACCGAGAAAGCGACGATTACCCCATTAATTTGAGCCAGGATGAAAGATTCGTGGATGAGGAACGTGAGAGTGAAGGACTAGAGTGCAGTGCAGGACGCATCTTTTTTCGCTCTGACCGTAACTTAGGTACAAGCTGGCTCATTGGATTCCACACTCTCCTTTTTCTATTGTAGATCACAGATTTGTATTTTAAACCACCTGGGATACTATATCCTCTTGAAAATGAGAGTCGCGAACGCGAAATGGACATTCCGTGCCTTTTATCTCCACGACAATACATCGGCGAAATGCTTTAGCTACGAGCTAACGTGATAGCATCATGCTTTAACTGCATATAGAAACAAAAAAATAAACCCCTGACTGGAAGGATAGATAGAAAATCAACAATACTATTAAACCGTGGACATGTAAATACACGGTTAATGCTTTCCAGGCTGGCAAAGGTTAACAATGCTGTGCTAACGACGCCATTGAAGCTAACTTAGCAACGGGACCTCACAGAGCTATGCTAAAAACATTAGCTCTCCACCTACGCCAGCCAGCCCTCATCTACTCATCAACACCCGTGCTCACCTGCGTTCCAGCGATCGGCAGGACGAAGGACTTCACCCGATGCGTTTGGCGGCCCTGAGACGTAGGAAGTCAAGGTGAGGTCGGCGGCTAGCGCGGCTAGCGCTCCAACAAAGTCCTCCTGGTTGTGTTGCTGTAGTCCGCTGCTAACACACCGATCCCACCTACAACTGTCTTCTTTGCAGCCTTCATTGTTCACTAAACAAATTGCAAAAGATGTCCAGAATACTGTGGAATTATGAAATGAAAACAGAGCTTTTTGTATAGGATTCTACGGGGTACCATAACTTCCGTTACTCTGACTTCGTCGCGCGCATACGTCATCATACCGCGACGTTTCAGCCGGATATTTCCCGGGAATTTTAAAATGTCACTTTATAAGTTAACCCGGCCGTATTGGCATGTGTTGCAATGTTAAGATTTCATCATTGATACATAAACTATCAGACTGCGTGGTTGCTAGTAGTGGCTTTCAGTAGGCCTTTAAGTCTTTAGATCAACTTCACATCCATCCATTGTCGAAACGTTGTTATTGATGTATTTATCGTTATTAATTTTGTTAGTTGTTTGCTCTTTTTGCCAAATAAAACTTTGTTTTTTATATGGCAAACACAAAATCTGCAATCCATCCATTTCCTACCGCTTGTCCCTTTTTGTATTGTTCTCAAAAATGGTTTCAAAGTGGAATATTCGAAGTGAAGTAATTGGATTGTTGACTATATCAATAATTCATAACAGCATTGGTTTTTGATTAGTTATGATTTTTTTTAAGCAGTGAGTTTTATAGAAAAAAAACTTTGTGTTACTAGAGTCAACTTTTTCTTATTCCATTTCACCGGTTTGCTCTTTTATTCTACTTTTTGTAGTATTTTTAAAACGTGCCACACTTTGAAGGTCTCTGCTCTCAGGGGAAATGGACTCCTTCTACAATTGACTCGTCTCCAAGAGCTCTGGCAGACACTCGCAGATTTAAGCCTCTGTGCCGTCACTCAATAATGAGTGTGATTACTTCCCTCTGACAATAATTGACACTGGTGATTGACTTTCTGATCAAGTGCTTAGTGTTTACAGCACTGAGTGTTTGTGTGTGCGTGCAGGACGACCTGTTGGCCCTCAGGAGGGTGGTGAAGTCTTTCCTGGCCGTGTGCCAGCAGTGCCTGTCCAACGTCAACACGCCTGTCAAAGAGCAGGTCGGCACACAGCAACAGCTTTTGTTGTTTCCGTGGCGCCCGCACGTCTCTCATGCCACCTCCTTTCCTCAGGCCTTCATGCTTCTTTGCGACCTGCTGATGATCTTCAGTCACCAGCTGGTCTCCGGCGGCCGAGAGGGCCTGGAGCCGCTGGTCTTCAACCCGGACGGCACTCTGCAAAACGAGCTGCTCAATTTTGTCCTGGACCACGTCTTCATCGACCAGGACGACGAAAACCAGAGCATGGGTGAGAGCGGAGGGGGTTTATCGTACTTTTCTACTTTGGGTATGCCTGGGATGTCCAAAGTGGGGCCCAAGCACCATTTATGGCCCTAACTTTCTTTTTATCGGCCTGCCTATTTCCTAAGAATACCAGTGTTGGCGCTAGGAAATTTCAAAATAATAATTAAATCAATTTTTGGGGTCCTACTTTTTTGTAACCCGTTTTGAAAACAAATGATAAATATATCCTGTTATATCTTAGATTCTATATTGTTTTGGGAAAAGGTTGTCATAAACGGTAAAGGCTATTTTAGTATAAAACATGCAGATATGCAGTGTTTTTAGTAAGTCATTATTTTGACTTTGTAAATTAGTAAGTCAAAATATTGACTTACTAAGTCATAATAATGACATACTTCAGTGTTTCCCACACATTCCTTTATTAGTGGCGGCCCGACACGAAAGAATTACGTCCACCACAAATTTAAAAAAAAAATTTTTAAATAAAAAATTTTTTTTTTTGTCCTTTCCAGCTTCTCAGGCAAATCATATAGTTGATGTAGATGCCCATATAGGCTGTTCAGATTTACTTTACAAAAGCGAAGTGTAGGATACTTCTCTTGTTGCCTTATTTGTATTTGACCACTACTGTTTTCTGTTTATTTGTTACTGACTGTGGCAGGACACCTCTGCCTCTGTTTCACTTTATGTTGCTGGTAAATAACATGGTTGTAGTAGTAGGCTAAAGTTAAATTATTTAGTATGCACTAATTAAAGGGGCAGAGCTTGATGAGACATTTTAGCTTTTATATTTTATAAGATATATTTTTTGTAAGAACCATAATTAATAAATATATTTCAGGGAATAACTTATTGTTCAAATCTGTATATAAATATGTACATAAAGTGTTGTAATTATATTGTAAAATGGATGGATAGATGGACGTTTAAAACAATTATTAATTAGTAAGTATACATTTTTTTAGCCTTTTTAGAGAAAATCAAATCATTGTAGTAGATTATGCAAATTACTCGATGATGTCATGGTGACCACACTCATAGCCACGCCCCCACCGCCACAGGTATCTTGGCAGTTTATGGGAAACACTGATAGCAGTGCCATGAGTCCAGAATCTAACGGTCTTTCTACACCGACCCAATTAGGAACCGGTACCAAATAATACCGGAACTCGGCACACATGCCTACTCGGCACTAGAATGTCCAATGAAAACATTGTGTGGTGACTCTCAGAGGGGGACGAGGAGGACGAGGCCAACAAGATCGAGGCCCTGCACAAGAGGAGGAACCTGCTGGCGGCTTTTTGCAAACTCATCATCTACGACATTGTTGACATGCCCGCTGCAGCCGACATCTTCAAACACTACATGAAGGTAGCGTTAACGCCCTGTGTGTGTGTGTGTAGGTAGCGTTAACGCCCTGTGTGTGTGTGTGTGTATATATATATATATATATATATATATATATATATATATATATATATATATATATATATATATATATATATATATATATATATATATATATATATATATATATATATATATATATATATATATATATATATATATATATATAGTAGTTTCCATATGAGGACCGGTGAACAAGTTAGGACTCAAATCATGGTCCCAATACGGAAATGTCTCATTGGCACCCCTGGTGGTGACATCTATCAAAATGAGGGTGGTCCCAAAAAGGAGGGATTTTTCAAATTGACTGTGTGTCGCTTTCAAAAGTGCTCCCCCTCTGGTCAACATATGAAATAACAAGTGTGTGTAAGAAATTGAAATGCGCCCTCTTTGGCTAAAATTGATACAAAAAATAAATATGTATATAGAGACATACTGTTATAACTTGAAGTTAATAATGAAGATTAAAAACCAATTAAACAAAAAATAAATGGAAAAAATAGTTAACTAAAATTGGGAACAATTTCTCATATTCTTTGTTTCTGTAATATTGCAATATTTTCTTGTAAAATTATGCCTTTTTTAATGTGAAATTATTACTTTTTGATGCAAAATTGTGACATTTGTCATATAAAATTCTGACTTACCACAATATTGCCAATTTTTTTGTTGTTCTGGTAAAATTATGACTTTTGTCGTAATTTTGCCAAATAAAATTCCGATTATTATTATAATCTTGCCAAAAAATTTTAAGTTTTCTTATAAAATTGTGACTTTTGTCGAGTAAAATTACGACTCTTTTCATAAAATCGCCAAAATGTTGAGCTTTTCTTGTAAAACTGCGACTGTTATTGAGTAAAATTCCAACTGTTATCATAATATTGCACAAATGTTCAGTTTTTCTGTAAAATGTTGACTTGCGTTGAGCAAAATTACGACTTTTATTATAATACTGCCAACATTCTAAGTTTTTCTTATTAAATTCCAACAAGCTTCTTTATATTTGCATAGTATGTATGTATTATTAATGTTGTAAATACAAATCTTTATACATCTAGAAAGAAAGAGTGGTCCTATAGAGGGAGGCAGTTTTTGTAGTTCTCAAGAAGGTTACAAATACAAGAATGTGTGTGTGTGTGTTCTTGTATTTCTATCCTTCTTGAGACATGAAGAAGGAAAAGTAGCTTCCATATGAGGACCGGTGAACAAGTTAGGACCGAAATCATGGTCCCAATACGGAAATGTCTCATTTGCACCCCTGCTGGTGAAATCCATCAAAATGAGGGTGGTCCCAAAAAGGAGGGATTTTTCAAATGGACTGTGTCGGTTTCAAAAGTGCTCCCCCTCTGGTCAACATATGAAATAACAAGTGTGTGTAAGAAATTGAAATGCGCCCCCTTTGGCCAAAATGAATACAAACAATTAAATAAATATGTATATAGAGACATACTGTAATAACTTGAAGTTAATAAAGAAGATTAAAAACCAATTAAACAATAACAAAAACAAAAATAGTTAACTAAAAGCAGTCTTTTTCTCACAATGTGTCGACTTTTTTGTTATAAAATTGGGAACAATTTGTCATATTCTTTCTGTTTCTGTAATGCAATATTTTCTCGTAAAATTATGACTTTTTGATGTAAAATTATGACTTTTTGATGCAAAATGGTGACATTTGTCATATACAATTCTGACTTTTATCACAATATTGGCAATTTTTGTGTTGTTGTGGTAAAACTGACATATTTTGAGTAAAATTATGACTTTTGTCAAATTTGCCAAGTGAAATTCCGATTATTATTATAATCTTGCCAAAATTTTAAAATTTTCTCATAAAATTGTGACTTTTGTCGAGTAAAATTACGACTCTTTTCATAAAATTGCCAAAATGTTGAGCTTTTCTTGTAAAACTGCGACTGTTATTGAGTAAAATTCCAACTTTTATCATAATATTGCAGAAATGTTCAGTTTTTCTTGTAAAATTTTGACTTGCGTTGAGCACAATTACGACTTTTATTATAATACTGCCAACATTCTAAGTTTTTCTTATTAAATTCCAACAAGCTTCTTTATATTTGCATAGTATGTATGTATTATTAATGTTGTAAATACAAATCTTTATACATCTAGAAAGAAAGAGTGGTCCTATAGAGGGAGGCAGTTTTTGCAGTTCTCAAGAAGGTTACAAGTACAAGAATGTGTGTGTGCGTGTTTTTGTATTTCTACCCTTCTTGAGACATGAATAAGGAAAAGTAGCTTCCATATGAGGTATCGGTGAGGTGAACAAGTTAGGACCGAAATCATGGTCCCAATACGGAAATGTCTCATTTGCACCCCTGCTGGTGAAATCCTATCAAAATGAGGGTGGTCCCAAAAAGGAGGGATTTTTCCAATTGACTGTGTGTCGCTTTTAAAAGTGCTCCCCCTCTGGTCAACATATGAAATAACAAGTGTGTGTAAGAAATTGAAATGCGCCCCCTTTGGCTAAAATTGATACAAAAAATAAATATGTATATAGAGACATACTGTTATAACTTGAAGTTAATAATGAAGATTAAAAACCAATTAAACAAAAAATAAATGAAAAAAATAGTTAACTAAAAGCAGTCTCACAATGTATCGATTTTTTTCTTGTAAAATTGGGAACAATTTCTCATATTCTTTCTGTTTCGGTAATATTGCAATATTTTCTCGTAAAATTATGACTTTTTTTATGTAAAATTATTACTTTTTGATGCAAAATGGTGACATTTGTCATATAAAATTCTGACTTACCACAATATTGCCAATTTTTTTGTTGTTCTGGTAAAATTATGACTTTTGTCATAAATTTGCCAAGTAAAATTCAGATTATTATTATAATCTTGCCAAAGAATTTTAAGTTTTCTTATAAAATTGTGACTTTTGTCGAGTAAAATGACGCCCCTTTTAATAAAATCGCCAAAATGTTGAGCTTTTCTTGTAGAACTGCGACTGTTATTGAGTAAAATTCCAACTTTTATCATAATATTGCACAAATGTTCAGTTTGCGTTGAACCGTTTGAGTAAAATTATGACTTTTATTTTAATACTGCCAACATTCCAACAAGCTTTTTTATATTTGCATAGTATGTATCTATTATTAATGTCGTAAATACAAATCTTTATATATCTACAAAGAAAAGGTGGTCCTAAGAGGCAGGCATTTTTTTGCAGGTCTCAAGAAGGTAACAAATACAAGAGTGTGTGTGTGCGTGTGTGTGTTACCTTCTAACATACACATCTCCATTCTCTAGTATTATAACGACTACGGCGACATCATCAAGGAGACTCTGAGTAAGACCCGACAGACGGACAAGATCCTCTGCGCCAAGACTCTCATCCTGAGTCTGCAACAGGTCTGAGAGTGGTCTGCATCCCGCACATAAGCACTTAGCTCACCCGCTTCTTCACGCCTCGCAGCTCTTCAACGAGCTGCTGCAGGACCAGGGCCCCACCCTGGACCGCACCTCGTCGCACGTCAGCGGCATCAAGGAGCTGGCACGCCGCTTCGCCCTCACCTTTGGCCTGGATCAGATCAAGACCAGAGAGGCGGTGGCCACGCTGCACAAGTACGTAGACAAGTCTCTGTGGAAAAAGTAGCATTGAAGTGACTTTGGGACCATTCTGTCTTCCTCCCCCCCGCCCCTCCTGGCAGAGATGGCATTGAGTTTGCCTTTAAGTACCAGAATCCTCGAGGACCAGAGTTTCCTCCCCTTAACTTGGCCTTCCTGGAGGTCTTGAGCGAGTTCTCCTCCAAACTGATCCGCCAAGACAAGAAGACAGTGTAAGTGCCTCTTGCTCCTCATATTAATATCCATTACATACATTATTCATCTCCAAAGAGAAGCTCACACTATTAGTTCATGTTGAAACTGCAAATTACAACAAATATTATATTATCATACTTTCCAAACTATTTTTTTGTCTAAATAAATTATTCAATATCTGCTTGACTTACGATTTTAAAGCAAGTTATCCAACACTGTAAAAATGACAATAGATTTTATGGTCACATTGACGATGGTTTTTATTTTTATTTTTTTTATTTTTTTATTTTTTTATTTTTATTTTATTTTTTATTTTTTTATTTTATTTTTTTTTATTTTTTTTTTATTTATTTATTTTTTTACTGTAAAAATGACAATAGATTTTATGGTCACATTGACGATGGTTTTTATTTTTTTATTTTTATTATTTTTTTTTGAATTTTTATTTTGAATTTTTTTATTTTATTTTTTATTATTTTTTTTTTTTCTGTAAAAATAACAATAGATTTTATGGTCACGTTGACGATGGTTTTTAAAGCATATTGCTGTAAATTGAAAAATCTACCACTGTTTTTTTACGGTAAAATTCTGTCGACCGAGCTGCCAGTTTTTTAACCGTAAAATCTGTGGTGAAAAAACACCCCCTCTATATTTTACCATAAAAATATGGTGACTAAGTTGCACGTTTTTTTCATGTAAATTCTACAAAAAAATGTTTTTTACAGTGTACGCTAAAAAAAATAAATATATAAAATCTGCAATAAAAAAGTTTATTGCAGACTCCAACGTCCAAGTAGACATACAATCATATACAGTACATAAAACTAAAATACAGTATAAAAGGCATATCACATAATATTAAAACAGTGCTTGTGCATATTCAGTAAGACATCTAATAAATAATTAAAAGCAATCAAAATGTATATATATATGCATGTATGTATATGTGTGTGTGTGTGTGTGTGTGTGTGTGTGTGTGTGTGTGTGTGTGTGTGTGTGTATATATATGTATATTATATATATGTATATATATATGTATAAGTACTGTATATGTATTTGTATATATATGTATTTATATATATATGTATGTATGTATATATGTACATATACAGTATGTATATATGTACATATACAGTATGCATATATGTACATATACAGTATGTATATATATATATATATATATATATGTATGTATATATATATGTAGTGGTATGTAAACAACAGTTTGACAGCAACACATTAAATAGGAGTTTGAGTGGTATGTAAACAACAGTTTGACAGCAACACATTAAAAGAGTGCACACTCATGCTGCTGAAGGCTAAGCAAGAATGTTCATGTTGCTAATGACAAAGTGATTAGTTTGTGCAGTTAACAGAGCAGGGGCCGTACTTATCAAGCTTCTCAGAATGACTCCTAAGAAGTCTGCTAAGAGTTGACTTAAGAGTAAATAAATTCTTGGCTGAAAGCTGCACTTAAAAGTTAGTTATCAAGCGTCTTACTCACACTTTCAGCGAAGTGTAGGACTGAATCTTAAGTGTCACACTCAGAGCTGAATTACGACATTACTATGTGCCGTAAACGCAATTTTAGGTGACGTCATTTCTGTGTCCATAGAAATGACCAATCACGGAAGGGAATCTGTTGTCTAAGAATAAAGAAATATCTTGGAAATATTTAAGTGGATATTGGGAGTGTATATTTTGACAATAAACTACAAAATAATACAAAACAAACTAGTCCCCGCCGGCACTCACGCTACCGCTCCCTCTCTTCTCTCGCCCACACACTCACTGACGTCACTCACCTCACGGCCACACACATACGCTACTGTCATAACATTTTCTTTCCAATTCATTAATTAGGCAACTAATTTGAAACTGGTGTGGGTGGCTCTATATATACTAGCCCACTGCAGACACATGCAGAAATCAACATGGAATCGAAAAGTATTAAATCTGTGACAAAAATAATACCCGCTCTGTCTAAAACGATACCGTTTGATCAGCTGCTCGTCATCAAACAAATCCAGAACATTGTTCCGTTCCCTGAACGTTCGCGCACGTCTCTCTCGCCTCAGTGCCATCCCCTGCTGGCAACTCCTAACCACTTAAGACACCTCTGAAGGTCTCTTAAATATCGTGGAGAGTAGGAGTGATTCTTAGACTTAAGAACGTTGATAAAAAGCTTTTATTCTTAAGTTTGAGAGTAGGACTAAATTTCGCAAATTCTCAGGACTTAAGTGTACGATAAGTACGGCCCCAGATGTGTTAGCATGTTAGCAAAGTGTGAAGTGGTGCATGTCCTCCCCAGGCACTCGTACTTGGAGAAGTTCATGGTGGAGTCCATGTCGGAGCGGCGGGAAGACGTGTGGCTGCCACTCATCTCCTACAGGAACAGCCTGCAGACAGGCGGGGATGAGGACCACATGTCTGTCACCTCAGGCTCCAGCAGCAAGACGGGCTCTCTGCGCAGCAAGAAGGGACGACCGACGCTTCACAAGAAACGTATCGAGGGTGACAAATCTTATTTATACTCATATGGAAGGATGTTATTTCTTCAATAGAATTATGTTACATTATTCAATAGAATTATGGTATATAGTTCAATAGAATTATGGTATATAGTTCAATAGAATTATGTTACATTATTCAATATAATTATGGTATATAGTTCAATAGAATTATGTTACATTATTCAATATAATTATGGTATATAGTTCAATAGAATGATGTTATATTCAATAGAATTATGGTATATAGTTCAATAGAATTATGGTATATAGTTCAATATAATTATGTTATATAGTTCAATATAATATAGTTCAATAGAATTATGTTATATTTTATATAGAATTATGTTACATTATTCAATGTAATTATGGTATGTAGTTCAATAGAATTATGTTATATTTTATATAGAATTATGTTACATTATTCAATGTAATTATGTTGTATAGTTCAATAGAATTATGTTATATTTTTATATAGAATTATGTCATATAGTTCAATAGAATTATGTTACATTATTCAATATAATTATGTTATATCTTTCAATAGAATTATGTTATATTTTTTATATAGAATTATGTTATATAGTTTTATATAGAATTATGTTGTATAGTTCAATAGAATTATGTTACATTATTCAATAGAATTATGTTATATAGTTCAATATAATTATGTTACATTATTCAATATAATTATGGTATATAGTTCAATAGAATTGTTATATTTTTATATAGAATTATGTCATATAGTTCAATAAAATTATGTTACATTATTCAATAGAATTATGTTACATTATTCAATAGAATTATGTTATATCGTTCAATAGAATTATGTTATATTTTTTATATAGAATTGTTACATAGTTTTATATAGAATTATGTTGTATAGTTCAATAGAATTATGTTACATTATTCAATAGAATTATGTTATATCGTTCAATAGAATTATGTTATATTTTTTATATAGAATTATGTTATATAGTTTTATATAGAATTATGTTGTATAGTTCAATAGAATTATGTTACATTATTCAATAGAATTATATTATATAGTTCAATATAATTATGTTACATTATTCAATATAATTATGGTATATAGTTCAATAGAATTGTTATATTTTTATATAGAATTATGTCATATCGTTCAATAGAATTATGTTACATTATTCAATAGAATTATGTCATATAGTTCAATAGAATTATGTTATATAGTTCAATAGAATTGTTATATTTTTATATAGAATTATGTCATATAATTCAATAGAATTATGTTACATTATTCAATAGAATTATGTTATATAGTTCAATAGAATTATGTTACATTATTCAATATAATTATGTTATATAGTTCAATAGAATTGCGATATTGGTATACAGAATTATGTCATATAGTTCAATAGAATTATGTCATATAGTTCAATAGAATTATGTCATATAGTTCAATAGAATTATGTTACATTATTCAATAGAATTATGTTATATAGTTCAATAAAATTGTTATAATGGTACAAAGAATTATGTCATGTAGTTCAATAAAATTAGGTTAAGTAGTTTACTAGAATTATGTTATATAGTTATGTAAATTATGTTATAGTTCAATGGAATTATGTTTTATAGTTAAATAGATTTATGTTATATAGTATAGAATATAATTATTTTATACAACTCTATAGAATTATGTTAAATCGTTATATAGAATAATGTTATATATTTCAATGGGAATTATGTCATATCGTTCAATAAAATTATGTTACATAGTTTAATAGAATTATGTTATATAGTTATATGAAGTTCAATATAATTATTGTATATTGTTATATAGATTGTTATATAGTTCAATGGGAATTATGTCATATCGTTCAATAGAGTTGTTATATAGAATTATGTTATTTCGTTAATATAATGGTCAGTTATATTGTTAAATGTAAGTGTGTTGTATAATTATATAGAATAATGTTTTGTTTTTTTATGGAATTATGTTATAGAGTTGATAGAATTATGCATATGTTGTAAAGTTATATAGAATGTTATGTTGTTATTAATACAGAATGCCATGGTATTAGTTTTATAAACTATTATTGAGGATGCTACATATATTTTTATGTTATATATATTGAATGTTATGTTGTTTACGTAGACTGTTACAAATAATGTTCTGTTATTAGTTGTATAGTATGTTATATAGCCAACACATTTTAGAATGATTTATGTAATTAGTTCTATAGAAGGTTTCTTAGTCTTACATCATTTTGTATACATTGTTGTGTTATTAGTTATATATATATATATAATGTTTTATAGAATGTTATATATGATGTTGTATAATTTGTTGTTTTATGAGTTGTATAGAATGTTGTCTTAGTTATGTAGAAGATTGTGTTATGAGTTATATAGAATGTTGTCTAATAAGTTATTTAGATTGTTGAATAGAATGTTGTGTCATTAGTTATATAGAATGTTATTAGCTGTAGAGAATGTTTTATGGAATATAGTTTTATAGAAGTGTGTGTTGTTAGTTATGTGTTGTGTTGTGTTGTGTGTGTGCTGTAACAACTTTTGTGTTTGCTCCCCCGTCAGAGGAGAGCAGTGTGGAGGGCTCCTGGCTGATGCGCAATGACACCTTACAAACACCGGGGGCGCTGCAAACTCCTCAACTCACCTCCACGGTCCTGCGAGAGAACCGGCCGGCGGAACACATGCCAGAAGCTGATTCCGAACCCGGGTCGGAAAACGACTTTGTGCACAAGTACGTGCGTGTGGAGAGTTGTGTTGGTCTCACATGGAAGTTGTGTTGCAGCCCACAGACGTGCGTGTGGAGAGTTGTGTTGGTGTGACATGGAAGTTGTGTTGCAGCCCACAGACGTGCTGGCCTGTTCTAAAAATAGCTCAAATAGCAGCACTTACCAGTGAGCTGCCTCTATTTTTTAAATTGTATTTATTTACTAGCAAGCTGGTCTCGCTTTGCCCGACATTTTTAATTCTAAGAGAGACAAAACTCAAATAGAATTTGAAAATCCAAGAAAATATTTTAAAGACTTGGTCTTCACTTGTTTAAATAAATTATTTTTTCTTTTTTTTTTACTTTGCTTCTTATAACTTTCAGAAAGACAATTTTAGAGAAAAAATACAACCTTAAAAATGATTTTAGGATTTTTAAACACATATACCTTTTTACCTTTTAAATTCCTTCCTCTTCTTTCCTGACAATTTAAATCAATGTTCAAGTAATGTTTTTTTTTTATTATTGTAAAGAATAATAAATACATTTTAATTTAATTCTTCATTTTAGCTTCTGTTTTTTTGACGAAGTGAAATATTTCTTCAAACTTATTATGATTAAAATTCAAAAAAATTATTCTGGCAAATCTAGAAAATCTGTAGAATCAAATTTAAATCTTATTTCAAAGTCTTTTGAATTTCTTTTAAAAATTTTGTTCTGGAAAATCTAGAAGAAATAATGATTTGTCTTTGTTAGAAGTATAGCTTGGTCCAATTTGTTATATATTCTAACAAAGTGTAGATTGGATTTTAACCTATTTAAAACATGTCTTTAAAATTCTAAAATTAATCTTAATCAGGAAAAATTACTAATGATGTTCCATAAATTATTTTTTTAATTTTTTCAAAAAGATTCGAATTAGCTAGTTTTTCTCTTCTTTTTTTCGGTTGAATTTTGAATTTTAAAGAGTCGAAATTGATAAACTATGTTTCAAATTTTAATTGTCATTTTTTTCGTGTTTTCTCCTCTTTTAAACCGTTCAATTAAGTGTAAATATCATTAATTATTAATAATAACATAGAGTTAAAGGTAAATTGAGCAAATTGGCTATTTTCTGGCAATTTATTTAAGTGTGTATCAAAGAGTTGTGTTGGTGTGACATGGAAGTTGTGTTGCAGCCCACAGACGTGCGTGTGGAGAGTTGCGTTGAAAAGTGTTGGTCTCCAGTGTTTCCCATAAACTGCCAAGATACCTGTGGCGGTGGGGGCGTGGCTATGGGCGTGGTCACCATGACATCATCGAGTAATTTGCATAATCTACTACAATGATATGATTTTCTCTAAAAAGGCTCAAAAAATGTACACTTACTAATTAATAATAACAGTTTTGTTTTAAACGTCCATCCATCCATCCATTTTACAATATAATTACAACTAGGGATGTCCGATAATATTGGCCTGCCGATATTATCGGCCGATAAATGCGTTAAAATGTAATATCGGAAATTATCGGTATCGTTTTTTTTATTATCTGTATCGTTTTTTTTTTTTTTTTTTTTTTTTTTTTTTTTTAAATTAAATCAACATAAAAAACACAAGATACACTTACAATTAGTGCACCAACCCAAAAAACCTCCCTCCCCCCATTTCTTTCTGTTATTAATATTCTGGTTCCTACATTATATATCAATATATATCAATACAGTCTGCAAGGGATACAGTCCGTAAGCACACATGATTGTGCGTGCTGCTGCTCCACTAATAGTACTAACCTTTAACACTTCATTTTACTCATTTTCATTAATTACTAGTTTCTATGTAACTGTTTTTATATTGTTTTACTTTCTTTTTTATTTAAGAAAATGTTTTTAATTTAGTTATCTTATTTTATTTTTTTATTTTTTTTTAAAAAGGACCTTATCTTCACCATACATGGTTGTCCAAATTAGGCATAATAATGTGTTAATTCCACGACTGCATATATCGGTTGATATCGGTATCGGTTGATATCGGTATCGGTAATTAAAGAGTTGGACAATATCGGAATATCGGCAAAAAGCCATTATCGGACATCCCTAATTACAACACTTTATGTACATATTTATATACAGATTTGAACAATAAGTTATTCACTGAAATATATTTATTAATTGTGTTTCTTACAAAAAATACATCTTATAAAATATAAAAGCTAAAATGTCTCTTAAAGCTCTGCCCCTTTAATTAGTGCATACTAAATAATTTAACTTTAGCCTACTACCACAACCATATTATTTACCAGCAACATAAAGTGAAACAGAGGCAGAGGTGTCCTGCCACAGTCAGTAACAAATAAACAGAAAACAGTAGTGGTCAAATACAAATAAGGCAACAAGAGAAGTATCCTACACTTCTCTTTTGTAAAGTAAATGTGAACAGCCGATACGGGCATCTACATCAACTATATGATATGTCTGAGAAGCTGGACAAGACAACAACAACAAAAAAAAATATATATATATATATATATTTTTTTTTAAATTTGTGGCGGACGTAATTTTTTCGTGGCGGGCCGCCACAAATTAATGAATGTGTGGGAAACACTGGTCTCACACGGAAGTTGTGTTGCAGCCCACAGATGCAGATGTCCTGGCTGGGCCAGCAGAAGATGGAGGACGTGAGCAGGAAGGAGCGTACAGCCATGAACTACATCAAGTCTCGCAGCAACCAGGGCGTGAGGCAGACTGTGTAAGTCTCACTTTATTACCAAACACACTCTATTGTCTTTCTCTTACAGCAACACACCCACTATTGCAGGGGTCACCAACGCGCTGCCCGCGGGCACCAGGTAGCCCGTAAGGACCAGATGAGTAGCCTGCTGGCCTGTTCTAAAAATAGCTCAAATAGCAGCACTTACCAGTGAGCTGCCTCTATTTTTTAAATTGTATTTATTTACTAGCAAGCTGGTCTCGCTTTGCTCGACATTTTTAATTCTAAGAGAGACAAAACTCAAATAGAATTTGAAAATCCAAGAAAATATTTTAAAGACTTGGTCTTCACTTGTTTAAATAAATTCATTTTTACTTTGCTTCTTATAACTTTCAGAAAGACAATTTTAGAGAAAAAATACAACCTTAAAAATGATTTTAGGATTTTTAAACACATATACCTTTTTACCTTTTAAATTCCTTCCTCTTTCCTGACAATTTAAATCAATGTTCAAGTAATTTTTTATTTTTTTTGTAAAGAATAACAAATCAATTTTAATTTAATTCTTCATTTTAGCTTCTGTTTTTTCGACAAAGAATATTTGTGAAATATTTCTTCAAACTTATTATGATTAAAATTTAAAAAAAATATTCTGGCAAATCTAGAAAATCAAATTTAAATCATATTTCAAAGTCTTTTGAATTTATTTTAAAATATTTGTTCTGGAAAATCTAGAAGAAATAATGATTTGTCTTTGTTAGAAATATAGCTTGGTCCAATTTGTTATATATTCTAACAAAGTGCAGATTGGATTTTAACCTATTTAAAACATGTCATCAAAATTCTAAAATTAATCTTAATCAGGAAAAATTGCTAATGATGTTCCATAAATAATTTTTTAAAGTTTTTCTCTTCTTTTTTTCGGTTGAATTTTGAATTTTAGAGAAAAAATACAACCTTAAAAATGATTTTAGGATTTTTAAACACATATACATTTTTACCTTTTAAATTCCTTCCTCTTCTTTCCTGACAATTTAAATCAACGTTCAAGTAATGTTTTTTTATTTTTTTATTGTAAAGAATAATAAATAAATTTTAATTTAATTCTTCATTTTAGCTTCTGTTTTTTCGACGAAGAATATTTGTGAAATATTTCTTCAAACTTACCATGATTACAATTCAAAAAAATTATTCCGGCAAATCTAGAAAATCTTTAGAATCAAATTTAAATCTTATTTAAATGTTTTTTGAATTTCTTTTAAAATTTTTGTTCTGGAAAATCTAGAAGAAATAATGATTTGTCTTTGTTAGAAATATAGCTTGGTCCAATTTGTTATATATTCTAACAAAGTGCAGATTGGATTTTAACCTATTTAAAACATGTCATCAAAATTCTAAAATTAATCTTAATCAGGAAAAATTACTAATGATGTTCCATAAATTATTTTTTTAATTTTTTCAAAAAGATTCGAATTAGCTAGTTTTTCTCTTCTTTTTTTCGGTTGAATTTTGAATTTTAAAGAGTCGAAATTGAAGATAAACTATGTTTCAAAATTTAATTGTCATTTTTTTTCGTGTTTTCTCCTCTTTTAAACCGTTCAATTAAGTGTAAATATCATTAATTATTAATAATAACATAGAGTTAAAGGTAAATTGAGCAAATTGGCTATTTCTGGCAATTTATTTAAGTGTGTATCAAACTGGTAGCCCTTCGCATTAATCACTACCCTGATGGAGGATGATGAATGTGTGATGTGTTCAGGCGAGGTCTGACGGAGGATGATGAATGTGTGATGTGTTCAGGCGAGGTCTGACGGAGGATGATGAATGTGTGATGTGTTCAGGCGAGGTCTGATGGAGGATGATGCTGAGCCCATCTTTGAGGATGTGATGATGTCATCACGGGGTCAGCTGGAGGACATGAACGAGGAGTTTGAAGACACCATGGTCATCGACCTGGTCAGTCATCTCACACTTACTCTTTCTTACACCTTTTCTTCTTCACACTTTCTCTTTGTTCCACCTCTTCTTCACGTTTTGTTTGTGTTCCACCTCTTCTTCTTTACACTTTCTTTATGTTCCACCTCTTCTTCACGCTTTCTTTATGTTCCACTTCTTCTTCATACTTTCTTTATGTTCCACTTCTTCACGTAATCTTTGTGTCCTCACAGCCGCCATCGCGGAACAGACGCGAGAGAGCCGAACTGAGACCCGACTTCTTTGATTCTGCCGCCATGATTGAGGACGAGTCGGTAAGACATCTTTATTATTATGAAAGCACAACTTCACCTGACATGAAACATTATCAGACTTCAGATATTAGTCACCAGTGCATCTGGAAAGTATTCACACTTTTACCACATTTTGTTATGTTACAGACCTTTTCTAGAATGGAATATATTTATTGTTGTCCTCTCATTCTTCACACAACACCCCGTAATGACTGGGATTTTTTTGTTTTTTTTTTAAGAACGTTTTTAAGTAGAAAAAGTAAGATATCACATGTATTTATTTAAGTATTCACAGCCTTTGATCAATTTGATGCACCTTTGGCAGCAAACACAGTAACTGGGTAGCAGGTTTTATTATTGTGAATGAATGAATTAATGTATTATTAATCCACATAGTAACTGAGCAGTAGAAGGTTTTATTATTGTGAATGAATGAATTAATGTATTATTAATCCACATAATAACTGAGCAGTAGAAGTTTTTTTTTATTGTGAATGAATGAATTAATGTGTTATTAATCCACATAGTAACTGAGCAGTAGAAGGTTTTATTATTGTGAATGAATGAATTAATGTATTATTAATCCACACAGTAACTGAGCAGTAGAAGGTTTTATTATTGTGAATGAATGAATGAATGTATTATTAATCCACATAGTAACTGAGCAGTAGAAGGTTTTATTCTTGTGAATGAATGAATGAATGATTAATCCACACAGTAACTGAGTAGCAGGTTTTATTATTGTGAATGAATGAATGTATAATTAATCCACATAGTAACTGAGTAGCAGGTTTTATTCTTGTGAATGAATGAATGTATAATTAATCCACATAGTAACTGAGTAGCAGGTTTTATTCTTGTGAATGAATGAATGTATAATTAATCCACATAGTAACTGAGTAGCAGGTTTTATTCTTGTGAATGAATGAATGTATAATTAATCCACACAGTAACTGAGTAGCAGGTTTTATTCTTGTGAATGAATGAATGTATAATTAATCCACATAGTAACTGAGTAGCAGGTTTTATTCTTGTGAATGAATGAATGTATAATTAATCCACATAGTAACTGAGTAGCAGGTTTTATTCTTGTGAATGAATGAATGTATAATTAATCCACATAGTAACTGAGTAGCAGGTTTTATTCTTGTGAATGAATGAATGTATAATTAATCCACATAGTAACTGAGTAGCAGGTTTTATTCTTGTGAATGAATGAATGTATTATTCATCCACACAGTAACTGAGCAGTAGGTTTTTTTTATTGTGAATGAATGAATGTATAATTAATCCACATAGTAACTGAGTAGCAGGTTTTATTCTTGTGAATGAATGAATGTATTATTCATCCACACAGTAACTGAGCAGTAGAAGGTTTTTTTTATTGTGAATGAATGATTGTATAATTCATCCACATAGTAACTGAGTAGCAGGTTTTATTCTTGTGAATGAATGAATGTATTATTCATCCACACAGTAACTGAGCAGTAGAAGGTTTTTTTTTATTGTGCATGAATGAAAGTATTATTAATCCACACAGTAACTGAGTAGTTGCAGGTTTTATTCCTGTGAATGAATGAAGGACAGTGACAGTGTAAGAGTGCCCTCCAGTGGCCGTGTGGTGAAGTGCTGCTGTGGTCTGTGTGCAGGGTTTCAGCATGCCCATGTTCTGATGTGGACGCCTGCAAGTGAAAGTGAAAGTAAACAATGTGGATTCTAATCAGGAGTAAACAGAAGATGAGGAAGAGGAAGAAGCTAGTCTCTTCCCGAGAAGACAGTCAGGAGCTTGACGAGGCTCCTCGCCATGTCGGGCGCCAGCTTTGAAAAAAAAGTGTTCCACAGGTGTTGTCTCGTTATACACACTCTGCGAAGCCCCGCCCACTTCTTCTGCGGCTACAACTCAAAACTTTTTGAGGGGCGATCGGTTCTCGGGCCTGGCGAGCGCCCCCTGCAGGTGAGGCCAAAGGTCAACAGAGGAGGATATAGCAGTTTTTTAAATATTGTTTTCCAAGAGACATTTTGATCTTTAGCTTTAGTATTAAACTTTCATTTTCTTTGTACAGTTTTTCTTCTTGAATGTTTTTCTTCTTGTTTGTTGCCAAATGGTGGCCTACATCCTTTTTTCTTCTTCTTTTGCACTGTCACTATTTGCAGCTTCTTCTCTCCTCTCTCCGTGTGCGTGTGTGTGCGTGCGTGTGTGTGTGTGTGTGTGCGTGTGTGTGCGTGTGTGTGCGTGTGTGTGTGTGTTACTGTAAATATTCACACACTCGCGTGGTTTCTGCACAGCCTGTTTTCCTGGTGTCAACCTTCTATTGTTTTTACAGGAAATAAAATCTGTAATCATGATCATTGCAACTCTATCCTAATATTTACACTAGGGACAAGCGGTAGCAAATGGATGGATGGATATTTGCGCTAATATTTATCTACACGTACTTTCAAATGTCTTCTATCCGTACAAAATAATTCTCAAAAAAGTATTAATTTACTCACCAAAATAGCTTCTTTTGTTTACATTTTTATTAATAGAAAAAATCCAATAAACTTGCACATAAATATGAATTTGTAAAAAAAATATATATATATATATATAATCAAGCTGCTCAAAAATATTTGTGTAATTTTCTTTTAAGCAGTTTTTTGGAAGATATTTCCATGAATTAAATTCAAATAAATGTTAGTAACAATTCACACATTGATGAGTTTAGGAAAATCATTAGTTTATGTGATATAGTCAATATAAAGATGGTTAGTTCAAATTAAAGTGTTCTAAAAATAGCTCAAATAGCAGCACTTACCAGTGAGCTGCCTCTATTTTTTAAATTGTATTTATTTACTAGCAAGCTGGTCTCGCTTTGCCCGACATTTTTAATTCTAAGAGAGACAAAACTCAAATAGAATTTGAAAATCCAAGAAAATATTTGAAAGACTTGGTCTTCACTTGTTTAAATAAATTCATTAATTTTTTTTGCTTCTTATAACTTTCAGAAAGACAATTTTAGAGAAAAAATACAACCTTAAAAATGATTTTAGGATTTTTAAACACATATACCTTTTTACCTTTTAAATTCCTTCCTCTTCGTTCCTGACAATTTAAATCAATGTTCAAGTAAATTTATTTTTTTTATTGTAAAGAATAATAAATACATTTTAATTTAATTCTTCATTTTAGCTTCTGTTTTTTCAACGAAGAATATTTGTGAAATATTTCTTCAAACTTATTATGATTAAAATTTTTAAAAAAAATTCTGGCAAATCTAGAAAATCTGTAGAATCAAATTTAAATCTTATTTCAAGGTCTTTTGAATTTCTTTTAAAATTTTTGTTCTGGAAAATCTAGAAGAAATAATGATTTGTCTTTGTTAGAAATATAGCTTGGTCCAATTTGTTATATATTCTAACAAAGTGCAGATTGGATTTTAACCTATTTAAAACATGTCATCAAAATTCTAAAATTAATCTTAATCAGGAAAAATTACTAATGATGTTCCATAAATTTTTTTTTAAAGTTTTTCTCTTCTTTTTTTCGGTTGAATTTTGAATTTTAAAGAGTCAAAATTGAAGATAAACTATGTTTCAAAATTTAATTGTCATTTTTTTTCGTGTTTTCTTTTAGTGCTTTATACAAAAGCAGTGAAGTTGTCACCTTGTTTAAATGCTAAATACAAACTTTTCAACTTATATTCAATTGAATAGACTGCAAAGACAAGATATTTAACATTCAAACTGAGAAACTTTGTTATTGTTTGCAAATATTAACTCATTTGGAATTTGATGCCTGCGACATGTTTCAAAAAAGCTGGCACAAGTGGCAAAAAAGAGTGAGAAAGTTGAGGAATGCTCATCAAAGACTTATTTGGAACATCCCACAGGTGAACAGGCTAATTGGGAACAGGTGGGTGCCATGATTGGGTATAAAAGCAGCTTCCATGAAATGCTCAGTCGTTCACAGACAAGGACGGGGGCGAGGGTCACCACTTTGTCAACAAATGCCTGAGCAAATTGTTGAAGGACAACATTTCTCAACAAGGAATTTAGGGATTTCACCATCTACGCTCCGTGATATCATCAAAAGGTTCAGAGGATCTGGAGAAATCACTGCACGTAAGCCATGATATTACACACCTTGGAGCCCTCAGGCGGTACTGCATCAAAAAGCCACATCAGTGTGTAAAGGATATCACCACATGGGCTCAGGAACACTTCGGAAAACCACTGTCAGTAACTACAGTTGGTCGCTACATCTGTAAGTGCAAGTTAAAACTCTTACTATGCAAAGCCAATGCCATTTATCAACAACACCCGGAAACGCCGCCGGCTTTGCTGGGCCCGAGCTCATCTAAGATGGACTGATGCAAAGTGGGAAAGTGTTCTGGGGTCTGACGAGTCCACATTTCAAATTGTTTTTGGAAACTGTGGGCGGTCTTATTTACGTGGCTCACCTTCGGCGGCGTCCGACCGGAACTCTCTAAAAACTAATGTTCCTTGGGTGAATAATGTCAACTCACTACACCGGTATGTTTTAGTGCTTTCATGGTGAGTTTACTGACAGATATAAGTAAGAACTTTACACTACTATGAGCTTCGAGCACACCTGTCAAGTGAAAACCATTTCAGCTGACCACCTCTTGAAGCTCATGGAGAGAATGCCAAGAGTGTGCAAAGCTGGAATCAGAGCAAAGGGTGGCTATTTTGAAGAAACTAGAATGTAAAACATGTTTTCAGTTATTTTCACCTGTTTTTGTTAAGTACATAACTCCACGTGTTGTACAGAGAAGCCCGTTCATCTTCCTGGGGTCCATCACCCGAGATCAGTGATGTCACTACGTTCGCTTGACCTCGCTTGCCATCACGTGACCCCGCGGAAGTGCATCCAAATGCTACGTTTGACTCTTGTCCATTTACCCTTCGAATATCTCTTTCTAATTGTAAATAGGCTAAACAGCTCCAGGTGCTTAAAAAACTCTCCTCAGTAGACTCAGCTGCAGAAAAACAATTATGAATTTTTTTCAGGGGGGGTAAAGGGTGGCTATTTTGAAGAAACTCGAATATAAAACATGTTTTCAGTTATTTCACCTTTTTTTTGTTAAGTACATAACTCCACATGTGTTCATTCATAGTTTTGATGTGACAATCTACAACAGGGGTCACCAACGCGGTGCCCGCGGGCACCAGGTAGCCCGTAAGGACCAGATGAGTAGCCCGCTGGCCTGTTCTAAAAATAGCTCAAATAGCAGCACTTACCAGTGAGCTGCCTCTATTTTTTAAATTGTATTTATTTACTAGCAAGCTGGTCTCGCTTTGCCCGACATTTTTAATTCTAAGAGAGACAAAACTCAAATAGAATTTGAAAATCCAAGTAAATATTTTAAAGACTTGGTCTTCACTTGTTTAAATAAATTCATTATTTTTTTTACTTTGCTTCTTATAACTTTCAGAAAGACAATTTTAGAGAAAAAATACAACCTTTAAAATGATTTTAGGATTTTTAAACACATATACCTTTTTACCTTTTAAATTCCTTCCTCTTCTTTCCTGACAATTTAAATCAATGTTCAAGTATTTTTTTATTGTAAAGAATAATAAATACATTTTAATTTAATTCTTCATTTTAGCTTCTGTTTTTTCGACGAAGAATATTTGTGAAATATTTCTTCAAACTTATGATTAAAATTTAAAAAAAATATTCTGGCAAATTAGAAAATCTGTAGAATCAAATTTAAATCATATTTCAAAGTCTTTTGAATTTATTTTAAAATTTTTGTTCTGGAAAATCTAGAAGAAATAATGATTTGTCTTTGTTAGAAATATAGCTTGGTCCAATTTGTTATATATTCTAACAAAGTGTCGATTGGATTTTAACCTATTTAAAACATGTCATCACAATTCTAAAATTAATCTTAATCAGGAAAAATTGCTAATGATGTTCCATAAATTCTTTTTTAAAGTTTTTCTCTTTTTTTCGGTTGAATTTTGAATTTTAAAGAGTCAAAATTGAAGATAAACTGTTTCAAAATTTAATTGTAATTTTTTTTCGTGTTTTCTTCTCTTTTAAACCGTTCAATTAAGTGTAAATATCATTAATTATTAATAATAACATAGAGTTAAAGGTAAATTGAGCAAATTAGCTATTTCTGGCAATTTATTGAAGTGTGTATCAAACTGGTAGCCCTTCGCATTAATCACTACCCAAGAAGTAGCTCTTGCTTTCAAAAAGGTTGGTGACCCCTGCTCTACAATGTAAATAGTCATGACAATAAAGAACAAATTGAATGAGAAGGTGTGTCCTGCCACACCTTGAAAATACGTTTTTTTTTGCTTGAAAACAAATGAAAGTAATATGTATTGTAGCCTCCAGACTAAATCACACCAAGTCCAACACTATTTTTAACTTTTATTGCCAATCATACAACATAGTTTTGATGTGACAATCTCCAATGTAAATAGTCATGAAAATAAAGATTGAAAGAGAACGTGTGTCCTAACTGTTGGCCTGTACTGTATATATATAGTTAATATGTAGTTGCTTCACACGCAGTGGCCCCCCCAAGTCCAAAGGCTTGAACCCCCCTGATAAAACTGCACTGCTTGTTTGTTGTAACAGATTTATTGGACTGTCATTAAAAAGGCACACTTTCTACTTGTAACAACGTTTGATGTAGAAAATGTGGGGAGTGACATCACATAAGAAGGAGGAGCCTGAACACCACGCTCACGGCAATTCTTCTTCTGCATGATAAGATTCTATTGCATATGTTGCTACCATGAAGACAGTGATGCATACGATCACCACGGTGTTGCTACCATGAAGAGAGTGATGCATATGATGGCCACGGTGTTGCTACCATGAAGACAGCGATGCATACGATCACCACGGTGTTGCTACCATGAAGACAGCGATGCATACGATCACCACGGTGTTGCTACCATGAAGACAGAGATGTCATCACAGGGGAATGTTGGCGTGTTTCTTCCAAGGGTTGACCTGCTTCTTGCTGGCCAACACTTCCAGGTCTCGGCAGATCTTCTTGCGAGTCGTCGCCGGCTCGATGATGTCATCCACAAAACCTTAGGAGATGACGCCGTGGCCATATTTAGTAAGTACAAACACCTCGCTTTTATCATTTACAGAACATTTTTTTCCATCATATTTAAAAATATGTTGATTTAAAACGGCTCCACATCAAATGTTAAAGTTGTTTGCTGCGTAAAAATGTTTTAGGATTATTATGGATCATTTGAATAAAAGTGCAAACAGGCGTTATATAGGACTGCCTTTCAATTGTTGAATAGATTAATCACTAATTTATTCACTAATTAACTTTGTCAGAAAAATAAGATGTTTTTAGAATCTTTGATGTTCAAAATAGATTCAAATGCCTTCATTTGTAACTAGAGATGTCCGATAATATTGACAGGAAAATGCTTTAAAATGTAATATCGGAAATTATCGGTATTGGTTTCCAAAAGTACAATTAATGACTTTTTCAAACGCCGCTGTACGGTGCGGCACATACCCAGTAAAACACGGACGTAGGACATACTTGCCAACCCTCCCGATTTTCCCAAGAGACTCCCTCCCGAAAATCTCCCGGGGCAACCATTCTCCCGAATCCCTCCCCCGAGTATTGGGGGCGTGCCTTAAAGGCACCGCCTCTACAACCCGTCGTCACGTCCGCTTTTCCTCCGTACAAACAGCGTGCCTGCCCAGTCACAAACACATTTGGGGAGAATATCTGCACCGTAACACAACAGAACAAATACCCAGAACCCTTTGCAGCACTACTATTCTGGGATGCTACAATATACACCTCCTCCCCACCGCCCAGCATAATAATGTGTTAATTCCACGACTGTATATATCAGTATAAGTTGATATCGGTAATTAAGAGTTGGACAATATCGGCAAAAAAGCCATTATCGGACATCTCTAATGAAAACATTTACACGCCCCTGGAATACCAATATTTATAGTCAAAAAATCACTGAAAAAATGTTTATATAAAGTTTAAACCATCAGGAAATATTCTATTCAAAATTTTAGATAAAGGAAAAAATTGTTATAATTAATCTGTGTCACATCTTGACCTAAAATTGTATTTATTAAGACAGTCTATGACACAGAAGACAGTTTATGACACAGGTGTCAAACTCAATATGTGTCAATAAAGTATTTCATATTTTCTCACTAAATGTCATTGATTTTTTTCATTTTGACAGAAAAAATATGTCCTGCTTGAAATGACATGCTTTTTTAACTTTAATAGTGTCCAATATTGCAACAAATATTACAGTATATTGTCATACTTTCCAAACATTTTTTTGTCTAAATAAAAATAAATACTTAAATATCTGCTTGACTTATGATTTTACAGCAAACTACCCATCAAATTAATAAAAACGACAATACATTTTACGGTGTTCTTGACAGCAGTGGTCCCCAACCTTTTTGGAGCTGCGGACCGGTCAACGCTTGAAAATTGTTGGGGGGGGGGGGGGTGTATTTAAAAAAAAAAAAAATTTCTTTTTTTTTTTACATAAATATATACAATCATGTGTGCTTACGGACTGTATCCCTGCAGGCTGTATTGATATATATTTAGGGATGATACTCGAAACCGGTTTTCCCGGTTGTTCGATAAGAAAAGAACCGAGTCCTCGGACTCGAATCCCTTTTTGAGAACCGGTACCCGTCATCGAGACCACTATAGTAAAGGAAAAGAGTCAATGTCAAAGCATCATAACAAACAGTTATGTTCCAATAGCAGCAGAAGTGCACTTTTTGGAGAGCTGTATTATTTCCAGTTTTGTGCCCAAGGGACTGATTTTATTTAACACTATATTGTTATTTATACACCTATAGTGATCACAGAGACAGGTTGTTTCTGTGTTACCTTATATATTTGTTTTTCTGAAAAATCCCACTTAATATACTTTGGGTAACAACAGTCAATATTTTTATTTTTTATTTTTTTAGGGGGGCAACAGTCAATATTTATTTATTTTTTAGATTAAATTGTTTTCTTATATAATAAAAGTGAGCTTTTGTTAAACCAAATATTGTGTGTTTTTTTCCATATACAACAACCTATCTGGACCCGATAAGAGAATCGATAAGGAATCGGTTCGATAAGAGGATTCGATAATAGGCTCGAACTCGATAATTTCTTATCAAACATCATCCCTATCTATATTGATATAGAATGTATATATTGTGTTTTTTATGTTGATTTCATAAAAATAAAAAAAAAATGTTTTTTTTTTTTTATTCTTGTGCGGCCCGGTGGTTGGGGACCACTGCTTTACAGCAAAATTTTGTTGACTGAGCTACCACATTTTGAGTGTAAAATGTTGTTTTAAACGGTGTATTACTGTAAATGGAAAGACGGTACATTTGTTTTTAAGGTAGAAAAACCAGCAGCTAAGTTGCCAGAATAAAAAAAGAACTTGTACTGTTTTTGCATGAACAACATCATGTTGTAAAAACTGTCCATTTAATAGTCAAATTCTGGCAACTAAACTTCCAGCTTTTTCCGTAAACCCCCCTAAAAAAAAAGTGGTATTGTTTTTCCATTTACTGTAAAATGTTGTGAAAAATAAACACTATTTTACAGCAAAATATTGTAAATGTAAAGTTTTTACTGTAAAATGGACATTCTACTTAAAACTATTGATATAATTCATACATTATTCCCAGTTACAAGCCATGTGACAAAGCAGTCTGACATGACTGGTCGCATGAATTCTGCCTAGCAACAAGTGATGCAGGCGTCTCACCTCTGACTGCGGCGGGGAAAGGGTTAGCAAAAGTGTCCACATATTGTGTCTCCGCCTCCGCCTGGTTGTCCTTCCCTCTGAAGATGATCTGGACTGCTCCCTGGACACATTCAAACATGGAATCAAAGTAGATGTGGAGAATTCATAGACTTATTTTTCAGACTATAAGTGGCAGTTTTTGTCATGCGACTTATACTCAGGAGCGACTTATGTGTGAAATGATGAACACATTAGCGTCAAATATCCAATAATATTATTGATGTCATTGACGTAAGAGACTAGACGTAGAAGATTTCCTGGGATTTAGCGATTAGGAGTGACAGTAAACATGTTCTATATGTTATGTTATGTGAAGTGAAGTGAAGTGAATTACATTTATATAGCGCTTTTTCTCAAGTGACTCAAAGCGCTTTACATAGTGAAACCCAATATCTAAGTTACATTCAAACCAGTGTGGGTGGCACTGGGAGCAGGTGGGTAAAGTGTCTTGCCCAAGGACACAACGGCAGTGACTAGGATGGCGGAAGCGGGGATCGAACCTGGAACCCTCAAGTTGCTGGCACGGCCGCTCTACCAACCGAGCTATACCGTCCCAGTTCTAGTTATTTGAATGCCTCTTACCATAATATGTAGCAGTTGGTTATTTATGCCTCATATAACAACGTGCACTTATTCAGCCTGTTGTTTACTATTCTTTAGACATTTTCAATTGTCTATTCTTGCTGTTTTGACATTATCGTTAGACATTTATAATAAAAAGCTTTTACCTAGTTTTAAGGGCTGTTTACTTATTTGTATTCATAATCTTAATTTTAGCAAGAGTAATTATATTTTGTTTATTCTAGTTAAGAATATTTTTTTTAGAAAATAACTTTAATGTGTTTAAAGATTCTGCAACACCCCAAAAATGCTTAACTTAAGAACTGCTAGTTGCATAATGCTTTTTCAGAATAAAATACTTCTATCTTAAAAGTTCTGATAATTAACAACTGGAAATATGTGATGCTTTACCCTGAAAATCAACTTTTAACTTGAAAATTACCTTTTACCTTAGAAATAATTTTTTACCTTGAAAATCTTTTTTTTCTTCTTGAAAATCAACTTTTACCTTGAAAATTATTTTTTACCTTGAAAATCAACTTTTCCTTGAAAATCATTTTTTTACCTTGAAAATCAACTTTTAACTTGAAAATTACCTTTTACCTTGGAAATAATTTTTTACCTTGAAAATCATTTTTTACCTTGAAAATCAACTTTTACCTTGAAAATTATTTTTTACCTTGAAAATCATTTTTTACCTTGAAAATCAACTTTTCCTCGAAAATCATTTTTTTACCTTGAAAATCAACTTTTAACTTGAAAATTACCTTTTACCTTGGAAATAATTTTTTACCTTGAAAATTATTTTTTACCTTGAAAATCAACTTTTCCTCGAAAATCATTTTTTACCTTGAAAATCAACTTTTAACTTGAAAATTACCTTTTACCTTGGAAATAATTTTTTACCTTGAAAATCATTTTTTTACCTTGAAAATCAACTTTTACCTTGAAAATTATTTTTTACCTTGAAAATCATTTTTTACCTTGAAAATCAACTTTTACCTTGAAAATTATTTTTTACCTTGAAAATCAACTTTTCCTTGAAAATCATTTTTTTACCTTGAAAATCAAACTTTTAACTTGAAAATTACCTTTTACCTTGGAAATACTTTATACTCTGAAAAATACGGTATATGTTTAAGAGTTCTTTCTTTATTCATAGTCATGTTTAAAGCAGCTAGTGTTTTTCCATTTGTACTCTTTCTATTTTTTTTAATCTTATGTCCGCAAGTAAACTGTGTGTTTTATTTACCTTGAAAGCTTGGAATGTAGGAGTTGGAGTACTCCCTTATATCTTATCTGTATTAGAACAATGAGGCTGTATTCCTTTCTGGACATGGTGGAGCTGTTTTTCTATTCAAGAAGTTGTCTCTTTCCGCGTTTGAATGTTAGACCATCCCGAGATGACGATATTGATGTGGGCTGGTCTCCTAAAGCTTTAGTAAAACTTGATAATATTCCTATTCTGTCTTGATGGTCCTTCTTACTCTGCATGTACTGTATGTGTCATCTGAAAGAAGTGGGAGGAAAGGCTGGTGATAGGATGAAAACTAAAAGTTCCTACTTTGGCTCCCATGACGGCGACCTCAGCCGTGGGCCAGGCGTAGTTGATGTCTCCTCTCAGGTGTTTGGAGCTCATCACGTCGTAAGCGCCTCCGTAAGCCTGCAGCACAAAACTATTATTTAGCCATCACGACTAATAGTTACATTTTTATATCAATCCAATTAGAAGCAATATGTCATTAAGTTTAATTAATGATTATGGAATCAGTCTAAACTATTTTATTTGGCCCTGGAAATAATATCAATAAAGTAGTGTGACTTTTATTACTAAATGTATTCTTTCTTTCTATTTTGGGAGAGAATAAAAATAAATGTAATCACAAATGATGTTCACTTAAATATTGTCTAATTATGCAAAAATATGTGTATGATCAAACCATTTTTCACATATAAATAAATACTAATAATAATGATTTCAAAGCAAGTTATCATCAAAGTGTAAAAGTAGCAATAGATTTCATGCTCAAATTGTGAAATTGACTGTGCTTTTTACAGCATTTTTCTCTAAATTAAAAAAAAAAAAAAAAAAGTACTTTTTTTTTTTTTACAGTAATAAACTGTGGTGCTGTTTAGCATTTACAGTAATACACCCAAAAATATACACTTGTTGATTTGTGGTAAAAAACAAAAAAAACAAAGCTCAGGTGCCCAAATTTTGCTGTAAAATTGCATTTTTTTTTATTTACAGTAAAAAAAAAGGAACATTTACAGTAAAAATCTGGCAACTGAGCTGCTTTTTTTTTTTTTTTTTTACCATAAAACCAGCAGTGGTGTTTTTCCATTTACAGTAATATACACTACATTTACAGTAATATACACTACATGTACAGTAATATACACAGCATGTACAGTAATATACACTACATAATATACACTACATGTACAGTAATATACACTACATGTACAGTAATATACACTACATGTACAGTAATATACACTACATGTACAGTAATCTACACTACATAATATACACTACATGTACAGTAATATACACTACATGTACAGTAATATACACTACATTTACAGTAACATACACTACATGTACAGTAATATACACAGCATGTACAGTAATATACACAGCATGGGGCGGTATAGCTCGGTTGGTAGAGCGGCCGTGCCAGCAACTTGAGGGTTGCAGGTTCGATTCCCGCTTCCGCCATCCTAGTCACTGCCGTTGTGTCCTTGGGCAAGACACTTTACCCACCTGCTCCCAGTGCCACCCACACTGGTTTGAATGTAACTTAGATATTGGGTTTCACTATGTAAAGCGCTTTGAGTCACTTGAGAAAAAGCGCTATATAAATGTAATTCACTTCACTTCACTTCACATGTACAGTAATATACACTACATAATATACACTACATGTACAGTAATATACACTACATTTACAGTAATATACACTACATGTACAGTAATATACACTACATTTACAGTGTTATGCACTACATTTACAGTAGTATACACTACATGTACAGTAATATACACTACATGTACAGTAATATACACTGCATGTACAGTAATGTACACGGCATGTACAGTAATGTACACGGCATGTACAGTAATGTACAATACATTTACAGTAATATACACTACATGTACAGTAATATACACTACATGTACAGTAATATACACTACATAATATACACTACATGTACAGTAATGTACACTGCATGTACAGTAATGTACACAACATTTACAGTAATATACACTACATTTACAGTAATATACACTACATGTACAGTAATGTACACTGCATGTACAGTAATATACACTACATGTACAGTAATGTACACTGCATGTACAGTAATATACACAGCATGTACAGTAATATACACTACATAATATACACTACATGTACAGTAATATACACTACATGCACAGTAATATACACTACATTTACAGTAATATACACTACATTTACAGTAGTATACACTGCATGTACAGTAATGTACACTACATTTACAGTAATATACACTACATGTACAGTAATGTACACGTCATGTACAGTAATGTACACTACATTTACAGTAATGTACACTGCATGTACAGTAATGTACACTACATTTACAGTAATATACACTACATGTACAGTAATATACACTACATAATATACACTACATGTACAGTAATGTACACTGCATGTACAGTAATGTACACTACATTTACAGTAATATACACTACATAATATACACTACATGTACAGTAATGTACACTGCATGCACAGTAATATACACTACATGTACTGTAATATACACCACATGTACAGTAATATACACTACATTTACAGTAATATACACCGCATGTACAGTAATATACACCACATGTACAGTAATATACACTACATGTACAGTAATGTACACTACATGTACAGTAATATGCACTACATGTACAGTAATATACACTACATTTACAGTAATATACACTACATGTACAGTAACATACACTACATGTACAGTAACATACACTACATGTACAGTAATATACACTACATGTACAGTAATGTACACTACATTTTGAGGTGAAATTATTGCAATTTACCATATTTTTTTTGACATTTTATTTTTTAACAAATCTACTAGTAAAATGCATAAAAAAAGGTGTAATAATAGTATTCACTGTTAGAATCGGCCCTCTGGGGCCAAACATAACTGCCATGTGGCCCTCAGTGGAAACCACTGTGACACTTCTGCTCTAAACTATTGGAAAAAACAGAGTTGACACAATATTTGTATTCAATTAAAATTGCTGAATAAAATCTAATTAGATTTGAAGTTTAGCAGAGAATATTTTGTAAATAACTATTGTCCAATGCAGTTTGTCTATGAATCATACATCTATAAAGTTTGTATTGTGTATTATAGCTATGTTTAATGCAAATCACCCTCTGCATGTTTGTGCATAAAGTGACGTCATGTTCTGGTGGTCTTGGCGCCCTCTTGTGGGGGAAGAGAGAGTCGACAGTCAATGACTTTTAGTTTCACTTGCAAGTAGTCTTGTCTCCATACCAATATTCTGGTACCGGTACCAAAATGTATTTTGAAACTTTTCTAAATAAAAGGGTACCACACAAAAATGTCATTATTGTAACAAAAAAATGTTAGTGTACATGAAACATATGTTTATTATTGTCATTTAGTCCTTCAATTAAATAGTCAACATACTAGACAACTTGTCTTTTAGTAGTAAGTAAACAAACAAAGACTCCTAATTAGTCTGCAGTAACATATTGTATCATTTATACACCTATTATTTTGTACACATTATGAGGGACAAACTGTAAAAAATTATTATTTGTTCATTTACTGCTTATTTTCTGTTTGAACATGTTCTATCTACACTTCTGTTCAAATGTAATAATCACTTATTCTTCTCTTCTTTGATACTTGACATTAGTTTGGGACGATACCACACATTTAGGTATGGATGTGATACCAAGTAGTTACAGGATCATACATTGGTCATATTCAAAGTCCTCGTGTGTCCAGGGACGTATTTACTGACTTTATAAACATAATATACTTTTTTTTTTAAAGGAAAACAAATTTTGCGACGATAAAAAATATCGATGTAATCATAGTAGTATCGACTAGATACTCTCCTGTGCTTGGTATCATTACAGTGGCTGTCAGGTATAGATGCACCCATGGCATTTGTTTACATTGTGACGGTGGTGAGCTATTGTATCCTCCTACGGTGTGTAGTGAAGCATGTTTAGATATTCCGTGTCCTCCAGTGATAACGCCACATGTAAGAAACTTTATTTGTCGCCATGGAGACGAGGATTAGTGATTCAGAAGTAGCTAAACACTGTGGATGGTGTTTCAGTGTTATAACTTCACCTTTATCTTGACTTTTTACACCAAAATTCTCCCTTTTCTGTCTACACACTGTGTCTGCTTGTAAGTACTCTGTGTGTGTGCGCTGCCCAACATGCTCCTCGGCTAGGTAAAACCCGCAATGTCATGACATGACGTACTATACTAGTACCAGCATAGCAACGTGTATATATTAGAAGAGCTAGTGGAGATGTTTGCGAGTGACATGCAGAATATTCACCTTCCTGGTGATGACGGTGATCTTGGGCACGGTGGCCTCGGCGAAGGCGTACAGCAGCTTGGCGCCGTGCCTGATGATGCCGCCGTACTCCTGGGACGTCCCCGGCAGGAAGCCCGGCACGTCCACGAAGGTGACGATGGGCACGTTGAAGGCGTCGCAGAAGCGGACGAAGCGCGCTCCCTTCACCGAGGAGTTGATGTCCAGACAACCTGGCGGCGGACACGGCGGCGATGTCAATGCGCACGCTTCTGCCGTTGTACCTGGCGTGTCCAGCAGGGGTGCTCACCGGACGCCACTTTGGGCTGGTTGCCCACCACGCCCACGGTGCGTCCGTTCATGCGGGCGAAGCCCACCACCATGTTCTTGGCGTAGTTGGGCATGATCTCGAAGAAGTCCCTCTCGTCCACAATCTGCACGGACAGAAGACAGGAAGTTATCCGGGGTCTTCTTGTCCCACTTCAAGCGCCGTCTCACCGCGTGGATGATGTCCAGCATGTCGTAGGCCTTAGTGGACTCCAGGGGCACGATGGTGTCCAGTGACGGCACCAAGCGCTCGCTGCAAGAAGCAGTCAGAGGACAATCAATCAATCAATCAAAATCCATCTTATCAATTATTGACCACTTGAAGGCTCCAATTATTTCACATCAAATATTCCACATTGAGATATTTTCAGGGTAAAATATTGCATAGTTTGTGTGTTAAGAACACAAACAAATGTTTTCCTGACAAATGGAACATAAAACAAACCAAAAAAAAACCCATTACATTTTTTTATCAACAAATCTGAAATTGTTCAAGAGATTTAAACATACAACTTTTTTTTTTCTTTTTACTTTTAATGACTTAAATTTTTTTTAGATCCCTAAGAATTTGTGGGATTTTTTTAATTTTTATTTTTAAAAAAGGTCATTGCTCAAAAGATAATAATGAATCAATGTTATGAATTATTGACTTATTTAAAGCGCCAACTATTTCACATCAAATATTCCACTTTGAGATAGTTCTGGTGAAAAACATTGCATATTTTGTGTGTTAAGAATACAAAAAAATGTTTTTCTTGACAATTGGAACATAAAACAAACCAAAAAAACTCCATAAATTTTTTTTTATCAACAAATCTGAAATTGTTTAAGAGATTTAAACATACTTTTTTTTTTCTTTTTACTTTTAATGACTTTTACTTTTTTTTTTAGATCCCTAAGAATTTGTGGGATTTTTTATTATTATTTTTTTTTTTAAAAGGTCATTGCTCAAAAGATAATAATGAATCAATGTTATGAATTATTGACCTATTTAAAGCGCCAACTATTTCACATCAAATATTCCACTTTGAGATAGTTTTGGTGAAAAACATTGCATAGTTTGTGTGTTAAGAACACAAAAAAATGTTTTTCCTGACAATTGGAACATAAAACAAACAAAAAAAAAAACATTAAAAAAAAAAATCGATAAATCTGAAATTGTTCTAAAGATTTAAACATACAACTTTTTTTTTCTTTTTACTTTTAATGACTTATTTAAAAAACTTTGGATCCCTCAGTATTTGTGGGATTTTTTTTTTTTTTTTTTTTTTTTAAAAGGTCATTGCTCAAAAAATAATAATGAATTAACGTTATCAATTATTGACCTATTTAAGGCTCCAACTATTTCAAATCAAATATTCCACTTTGAAATAGTTTGGGGTAAAATATTGCATATTTTGTGTGTTAAGAATACAAAAAATTTTCCCCCCTGACAAATGGAACAGAAAACAAACCAAAAAAACCCATTTAAAAAATCAATAATTGACAAATCTGAAATTGATTTAAAGATTTAAGCATACTATTTTTTTTTTTTTACTTTTAATGACTTATTTACATTTTTTTTAATCCCTAAGAATTTGTGGGATTTAAAAAAAAATTTTTTTTATGTGATTGCTCAAAAAACATTGCCTATTTTGTGTGTTAAGAATACAAACATTTTTTTCCCTGACAATTGGAACATAAAACAAACCAAAAAAAAACATTAAAAAAATACAAAAATAATCGATAAATCTGAAATTGTTCTAGAGATTTAAACATACAACTTTTTTTTCTTTTTACTTTTAATGACTTATTTAAAAAACTTTTTGGATCCCTCAATTTGTGGGATTTTTAAATTTTTTATTTTTTTTATTTTTTAAAAAGGTCATTGCTCAAAAAATAATAATGAATTAATGTTATCAATTATTGACCTATTTAAGGCTCCAATTATTTCAAATCAAATATTCCACTTTGAAATAGTTTGTGGTAAAATATTGCATATTTTGTGTGTTAAGAATACAAAAAAAATGTTTTCCTGACAAATGGAACATAAAACAAACCCCCAAAAAAACGTTAAGAAAAATAAATAATAATCGACAAATCGCCAAAAGAGATTTAAGCATAAAACTTTTTTTTGTTTGTTTTAATGACTTATTTTAAACATCTTTTAGATCCCTAAGAATTTGTGGGATATTTTTTTTAAAAAAGGTCATTGCTCAAAAAAATAATGAATTAAAATCAATGTTATGAATTATTGACCTATTTAAGGCTCCAACTATTTCACATCAAATATTCCACTTTGAGATATTTTTGCTGTGAAACATTGCATATTTTGTGTGTTAAGAATACAAAAAAATGTCTTTCCTGACAAATGGAACAGAAAACAAACCAAAAAAAGCCATTAAAAAAATTAATAATTGACAAATCTGAAATTCTTCTAAAGATTTAAGCATACAATTTTATTTTTTTTACTTTTTTTCGATCCCTAAGAATTTGTGGGATTTGTATATTTTATTATTTGATTGTTCAAAAAACATTGCATATTTTGTGTGTTAGGAATACAAAAACAAATTTCCCTGACAAATGGAACATAAAACAAACAAAAAAAAACCATTAAAAAAATTAAAAAATAATCGATAAATCTGAAATTGTTCTAGAGATTTAAACATACAATTTTTTTTTCTTTTTACTTTTAATGACTTATTTAAAAAACTTTTTGGATCCCTCAGAATTTGTGGGATTGTTTTTTTTTTAAAAAGGTCATTGCTCAAAAAATAATAAGGAATTAATGTTATCAATTATTGACCTATTTAAGGCTCCAATTATTTCAAATCAAATATTCCACTTTGAAATAGTTTGTGGTAAAACATTGCATATTTTGTGTGTTAAGAATACAAAAAAATGTTTTCCTGACAAATGGAACAGAAAACAAACCCCCAAAAAACGTTAAGAAAAATAAATAATAATCGACAAATCGCCAAAAGAGATTTAAGCATAAAACTTTTTGTTTGTTTGTTTTAATGACTTATTTTAAACATCTTTTAGATCCCTAAGAATTTGTGGGATTTGTATTTTTTATTATTTGATTGTTCAAAAAACATTGCATATTTTGTGTTAGGAATACAAAAACAAATTTCCCTGACAAATGGAACAAAACAAATAAAAAAATCCCATAAAAATAAAAAAATGATCAACAAATCTGAAATTGTTCGAGATTTAAGCATACAACTTTATTTAATTTTTTTTTTACTTTCAATGACTTATTTTAAAAAAATGTAGATCCCTAAGAATGTGTGGGATTTTTATTTATTATTAATTCATTAAAATCTGTTATGAATTATTGACCTATTTAAGGCTACAACTATTTCACATCAAATATTGCACTTTGAGATATTTTGGGGTAAAATATTGCATACTTTGTGTGTTAAGAATACAAAAAAATGTCTTACCTGACAAATGGAACAGAAAACAAACCAAAAAAAGCCATTAAAAAAATTAACAATTGACAAATCTGAAATTGATCTAAAGATTTAAACATACAATTTTTGGGGGGGACTTTTAATGACTTATTTTTTTTTAAAAATTTAAATCCCTAAGAATTTGTGGGATTTTTATTTTTTTTAATGTGATTGCTCAAAAAACATTGCATATTTTGTGTGTTAGGAATACAAAAAAAAGTGTTCCCTGACAAATGGAACAAAACAAATAAAAAAATCCCATAAAAACAAAAAAATGATCAACAAATCTGAAATTGTTCGAGATTTAAGCATACAACTTTATTTTATTTTTTTTACTTTCAATGACTTATTTTTAAAAATGTTTAGATCCCTAAGAATGTGTGGGATTTTTATTTATTTATTATTAATTAATTATAATCTGTGTTATGAATTATTGACCTATTTAAGGCTCCAACTATTTCACATCAAATATTCCACTTTGAGATATTTTTGCTGTAAAACATTGCATATTTTGTGTGTTAAGAATACAAAAAAATGTCTTTCCTGACAAATGGAACAGAAAACAAACCAAAAAAAGCCATTAAAAAAATTAATAATTGACAAATCTGAAATTCTTCTAAAGATTTAAGCATACAATTTTTTTTTTTTTTTACTTTTTTTCGATCCCTAAGAATTTGTGGGATTTTTATTTTTTATTATTTGATTGTTCAAAAAGCATTGCATATTTTGTGTGTTAGGAATACAAAAACGAATTTCCCTGACAAATGGAACAAAACAAATAAAAAAAATCCCATAAAAATAAAAAAAATGATCAACAAATCTGAAATTGTTTGAGATTTAAGCATACAACTTTTTTTTTTTTTTTTTAACTTTCAATTACTTATTTAAACAAATGTTTAGATCCCTAAGAATGTGTGGGATTTTTATTTATTATTAATTAATTATAATCTGTGTTATGAATTATTGACCTATTTAAGGCTCCAATTATTTCACATCAAATATTCCACTTTGAGATATTTTTGCTGTAAAACATTGCATATTTTGTGTGTTAAGAATACAAAAGAATGTCTTTCCTGACAAATGGAACAGAAAACAGACCAAAAAAAGCCATTAAAAAAATTAATAATTGACAAATCTGAAATTCTTCTAAATATTTAAGCATACAATTTTTTTTTTAACTTTTTTTCGAACCCTAAGAATTTGTGGGATTTTTTTATTTGATTGCTCAAAAAACATTGCATATTTTGTGTTAGGAATACAAAAACAAATTTCCCTGACAAATGGAACAAAACAAATAAAAAAAATCCCATAAAAATAAAAAAATGATCAACAAATCTGAAATTGTTCGAGATTTAAGCATTCAACTTTATTTATTTTTTTTAACTTTCAATGACTTATTTAAAAAAATGTTTAGATCCCTAAGAATGTGTGGGATTTTTATTTATTTATTATTAATTAATTATAATCTGTGTTATGAATTATTGACCTATTTAAGGCTCCAATTATTTCACATCAAATATTCCACTTTGAGATATTTTTGCTGTAAAACATTGCATATTTTGTGTGTTAAGAATACAAAAATATGTCTTTCCTGACAAATGGAACAGAAAAACCAAAAAAAGCCATTAAAAAAATTAATAATTGACAAATCTGAAATTCTTCTAAAGATTTAAGCATACAATTTTTATTTTTTTTTACTTTTTTTCGATCCCTAAGAATTTGTGGGATTTTTTTATTTGATTGCTCAAAAAACATTGCATATTTTGTGTGTTAGGAATACAAAAACCAATTTCCCTGACAAATGGAACAAAACAAATAAAAAAAATGATCAACAAATCTGAAATTGTTTGAGATTTAAGCATTCAACTTTTTTTTTTTTTTTTTAACTTTCAATGACTTATTTAAAAAAATGTTTAGATCCCTAAGAATGTGTGGGATTTTTATTTATTTATTATTAATTAATTATAATCTGGGTTATGAATTATTGACCTATTTAAGGCTCCAATTATTTCACATCAAATATTCCACTTTGAGATATTTTTGCTGTAAAACATTGCATATTTTGTGTGTTAAGAATACAAAAATATGTCTTTCCTGACGAATGGAACAGAAAAACCAAAAAAAGCCATTAAAAAAATTAATAATTGACAAATCTGAAATTCTTCTAAAGATTTAAGCATACCATTTTTTTTAAAACTTTTTTTCGATCCCTAAGAATTTGTGGGATTTTTATTTTTTATTAGTTTTTATTTGATTGCTCAAAAACATTGCATATTTTGTGTGTTAGGAAGACAAAAACAAATTTCCCTGACAAATGGAACATAAAACAAATTTAAAAAATCCCTTAAAAATAAAAAATGTTCAACAAATCTGAAATTGTTCTCGAGATTTAAGCATTAAAAGTAAAACAAATGGTATAATAATAATAATGGATTAGATTTATATAGCGCTTTTCTAGACACTCAAAGTGCCGCCCACATTCTTTATTTTCATATACATTCTGCTCCCAGTGCCACCCACGCTGGTTTAAATGTAACTTAGATATTGGGGTTTCACTGTGTAAAAGCGCTTTGAGTCACTAGAGAAAAGCGCTATATAAATGCGATTCACTTCACTTCTTCCCTCAGGCCGTAAGACTCTTGAACGCATCATAATAACCCCCCCAAAACGGATGAACTGGCTGGAATATAAAGACAATACAACATACATCCATAAACGAGGATGCATATAGTGCAATATATTTATCTGTACAGTCATCTATTTATTTATATCTGCACCTTATTGCTCTTTTATCCTGCACTACAACCAGCTAATGCAACAAAATGTCGTTCTTATATGTACTGTAAAGTTCACATTTGAATGGCAATAAAAGAAGCCTAAGTCTATTATTGTGAGGTTTTGTATTAGTGTTCCTAAAGATAATTGGGCAGGTCTGCTATAAGCGCTGCTTTGAGCATCAACAACAATTAGGCGTGTCCCCCCCCAGGTGGTCTACCTGGAGTCGTGACACTCTCTGACGGGCGCAGGGTCCTGGTTGCTGAGCGGCAGGAAGTTGAAGAACTCCCGCAGCTGCAGCAGAGCCTCCACGTCGTTCTCGAAGGCCCGGTGCGCCACACCCGACACGGTGGTGTGCGTCTTGGCTCCGCCCAGCTCCTCCTGCGTGACGTCCTCGTTGGTGACGGACTTGACCACGTCCGGGCCCGTGATGAACAGGTACGACGTGTCCTGCGGGACCGTTAGCGACACGTACGTTAGCGCTGTTAGCGTCAGCGGCATTCCGCCGGGGTGTTGCTCGCACCTTCACCATGAAGGTAAAGTCGGTGAGGGCGGGCGAGTACACGGCGCCGCCCGCACACGGCCCCATGATGAGGGAGATCTGAGGGACCACGCCGGACGCCATCACGTTCCTCTGAGGGGGGGAGGACATCACAAAGTGTGGACAACCACAACGTACTTCCACTGACATTTTGATGAAAGTGCTTCACTTAAAATAGTCAATCAGGACATTTAGTTACTCAACTGCAGAGACAACCAGGCATGTGTTCAGGGTCATATTTGTGGAGTGGCTTGGATTGTTACTAAGGCTGTCAAAAAGGAGGTAACTCATGAGATGAATCACAAAAACATCACCTTTAGTCGTGCATAGTTGCAGATGAATCACGCATTTTATTTAGATTTGTTTACATGAATTTATTTTAAGATCCTTTAACTTAACCGGTTATTACCTTGTTGATATCAGCTCAATGATCCAGTAAATAATATTTCAGCTCATTTAATTTCCTTTACCTTTACCTTCTGGGTATTTAATTTATATTTGCATGTCTCACGACACATTATCTGTATATAATATTGGCTGCATTTCTGATAACTGTTTGTGCACCATGTTGTTCCAGACCACAGCAAACATTACCATGTTGTTCCAGACCACAGCAAACATTACCACGTTGTTCGTTGCAGACCACAGCAAACATTACCATTTTGTTCCAGACCACAGCAGACATTACCATTTTGTTCCAGACCACAGCAAACGTTACCATTTTGTTCCAGACCACAGCAAACGTTACCATGTTGTTCCAGACCACAGCAAACATTACCATGTTGTTCCAGACCACAGCAAACGTTACCATGTTGTTCCAGACCGCAGCAAACATTACCATTTTGTTCCAGACCACAGCAAACGTTACCATGTCGTTCCAGACCACAGCAAACGTTACCATGTTGTTCCAGACCACAGCAAACGTTACCATGTTGTTCCAGACCACAGCAAACGTTGCCATGGTGTTCCAGACCACAGCAAATATTACCATTTTGTTCCAGACCACAGCAAACGTTACCATGTTGTTCCAGACCACAGCAAGCGTTACCATGTTGTTCCAGACCACAGCAAACATTACCATTTTGTTCCAGACCACAGCAAACATTGCCATGGTGTTCTAGACCACAGCAAACATTGCCATGTTGTTCCAGACCACAGCAAACATTACCATGTTGTTCCAGACCACAACAAACATTACCATGTTGTTCCAGACCACAACAAACATTACCATGTTGTTCCAGACCACAGCAAAGGTTACCATTTTGTTCCAGACCACAGCAAACATTGCCATGGTGTTCCAGACCACAGCAAACATTGCCATTTTGTTCCAGACCACAGCAAACGTTACCATGTTGTTCCAGACCACAGCAAACGTTACCATGTTGTTCCAGACCACAGCAAAGTTTACCATGTTGTTCCAGACCACAGCAAAGTTTACCCAGCTAGCAAAGATTGTATTAAATTCTTTAACTTGGACACACACATAATCCAAAGAGGTTCATTAGGTCTTCATAAAATGATGCAATGTGTTACTCCTATAGCCAGACCTGTGTGTTACCTGTGTGTTACTCCTATAGCCAGACCTGTGTGTTACCTGTGTGTTACTCCTATAGCCAGACCTGTGTGTTACCTGTGTGTTACTCCTATAGCCAGACCTGTGTGTTACCTGTGTGTTACTCCTATAGCCAGACCTGTGTGTTTACTTACGTACCTGACGGTTTCGGCTTATAATTTATATTGATTTACAGTATTTATGAAAGAGAGGTTAACAAGTTAAATGTGTTTAATGATAATGCAAGCATGTTTCTTTCATAAAGACTAGAATATAAGTTGATGACTTGCATTGATTGGAATCAGACAGTAGTAGGGGTGTAACGGTACGTGTATTTGTATTGAACCGTTTCGGTACGGGGGTTTCGGTTCGGTTCGGAGGTGTACCGAACGAGTTTCCACACGGACATATTAAGTAGCGTAACGCACGTTGTGTAAACAATGCACACCGAGGCACAACACACGGCATGCTAGCAGCTAACGGGCTAGGATAGACTGACCATACATACCTCTTTTCACCGGACATGTCCTCTTTTGCGGAGCTGTCAGGGCGGAGTTTCTTAAATGCTTCAAATGTCCGGCATTTTGAGTTAGGGTTGCGTGTATTTTCAATGTACGTTCAGGGTTAAGAAGGGGTTAAAAACAAAACAAACAGCAGCATTGGTGAGGGAGGGGCAGAGACCGAGAGAGAGAGAGAGAGAGTTATGATAAACGCGCATCTGCTTTTTATCCATAGATTTATCACATTTAATTTGTTATCTATAGCAGGGGTGTCAAAAGTGTGCCCCGGAGGCCATTTGCGGCCCACAGCTAATGTTTTAAAGACACACGGCACATTCTAAAAATACTATTGAAATAAACAAAAACATAACAAAAGTGAAATAAAAAAGCTTAAAGGTGAAATGTAATTTAGAAAAAGTTGCAATGTTGACTAATAAAACAAAGCTATTTTTCTTTCTTTCAAACTGTCATTGCTCAAAACATAATATTGAATCAAAATCCATGTTATTATGAATGATGAAGTGAAGTGAAGTGAATTATATTTATATAGCGCTTTTCTCTAGTGACTCAAAGCGCTTTACATAGTGAAAACCCAATATCTAAGTTACATTTAAACCAGTGTGGGTGGCACTGAGAGCAGGTGGGTAAAGTGTCTTGCCCAAGGACACAACGGCAGTGACTAGGATGGCGGAAGCGGGAATCGAACCTGCAACCCTCAGGTTGATGGCACGGCCACTCTACCAACCGAGCTATACCGCCCCCCGATGATTGACCTATCCAAGGTTCCCATTACTTCACATCAAATATTACACTAAGAAAAATATTTTTGGTGGAAGATTTTGCAAATTTGGTAAATAAATAACACAAAAATTTATATTGTGTTGTTTTCTTACTGTACCGAAAATGAACCGAACCGTGACCTCTAAACCGAGGTACGTACCGAACCGACATTTTTGTGTACCGTTACACCCCTAGACAGTAGTGATGACAACGTCCACATTTTCAAATGGAGGAGAAAAAAAAGCCTTCCTTTCTGTCCAATACCACATGAAAGTGCTTTTTGCCATCTTATTTGTCCACCTTCCATACTCCTTTTTATGCACTTTACAAGAAATACATTGGCGGCAAACTCCTTAGCTTGCTAGCTTTCTGAGACTCTTATTTTGTTAGCGCAGGCAGGATGAAGGAGCGCTTTTATTGTGAAGACAGGAACTGTGCTGAGTTTTGACGGCAGGTACGGCGCAAGAGTCTGTTAAAATAAAAAATGTTTCTGGCCTTCCTGTCGGTCGTTTTTTCTTAATAATGATCTGGCAGCAGATCATCACACAAGACCCTCGGGTGCCGTGAATGTCAATCAAGTGACCAATGTCACGTCTTGGTGAAGATTGATGATCCATCATTTTTAGCTCTATGTTTTCAATGCCTGGCTGGTGATGGACTGACACACCCTCCACCATCCACCATCCACTGACACACCCTCCACCATCCACTGACACACCCTCCACCATCCACCTAATGGCCACCCCTGCTCTAAAGTGACAAACTGTCCCTGCTTCAGCCTTGTTACAGCACCCCGGTGTAGTGTTCCCCCTTACCAGGAAGATGTCGGCGTACCCCGCCAGAGACTCCACCCCCTCTTGGATGCGAGCGCCTCCTGAGTCGTTAAGGCCGATGACGGGGGCCCCGACCATCATGGCCTGGTCCATGATCTGCCAGCAAGAAGCAGCATCAATGGCGGTCACGGGCGTGCACGGATTGTGTCTACCTTGCAGATCTTCTGTGCGTGAGCTCCTGACAAGCTGCCGCCGAACACCGTGAAGTCCTGCCGGGAAACCAGCGCCACGTTAAGAAAGTCGCCACCGAGCGCCCACGTTTTTTTTTTGTTTGTTTTTTTTACCTGACTGAAGACGTAAACCAGGCGGCCGTTGATCCGTCCCCGCCCCGTCACCACGCTGTCACCTGGGAACTGGCGAGCCAAGACAGGAAGTGACATCTCACGCCGAACAGGAAGGGGAAGGTGGAAGGCGGCTGACCTTGTTCTTGTCCTGCTCCATGCCGAAGTCGGAGCAGCGGTGCTCCACAAACATGTCCGACTCCACGAAGGACTCGGGGTCCAGCAGGAGGGCCACGCGCTCTCTGGCCGTCAGCTTGCCCTGCGCCACATCAAACTTTATTACCTTTTTTCTTGGACGCCTAACACGCACCACAAATACCCATATTTCACTAGCACACCAAAATTTGAATATTTTTGGGGGTCCCGAAAATGACATTTCAAAATTGGCTCCTTTGACATAAAAAATAAATAAATTTCAGTTTCAAAGTCTTCACAATAATGGCGGGACGCTATGACAGTATCAAACAAAAACTTGGTGTGTAGTAGGATTGTACGGTATACCGGTACTAGTATAGTATCGCGGTACTAATGAATCAAAAACGGTACTTTTTTTTTTAGGGTTTACGAGCAGAGGAGCATGTTGGGCAGCGCACACACACAGAGTACCTACAAGCAGACACAGTGTGTAGACAGAAAAGAGAGAATGGACGCAGTTTAGTGTAAAAAGTAAAGATAAAGGTGAAGTTATAACACTGAAACACCATCCAGCAGTGTTTTAGCTACTTCTAAATCACTAATCCTCACCTAAATGGTGACAAATATAGCAAGTTTCTTACAAGTACCATTATCACTGGAGGACGCGGAATATCTAAACATGCTTCACTACACACCGTAGGAGGATACAATAGCTCACCGGCGTCACAATGTAAACAAATGCCGTGGGTGGATCTACACCTGACATCCACTGTAATGATACCAAGTACAATAGAACATCTAGTCGATACTAATATCACTGATTCCTACACATTCGTTTATTTGTGGCGGCCCGCCACGAAAGAATTACGTCTGCCACAAATAAAAAAATTAAAATAAAACTTTTTTTTTTTGTACTGTCCAGCTTCTCAGGCAAATCATATAGTTGATGTAGATGCCCGTATCGGCTGTTCAGATTTACTTTACAAAATAGAAGTGTAGGATACTTCTCTTGTTGCCTTATTTGTATTTGACCACTACTGTTTTCTGTTTATTTGTTACTGACTGTGGCAGGACACCTCTGCCTCTGTTTCACTTTATGTTGCTGGTAAATAATATGCTTGTAGTAGTAGGCTAAAATTAAATTATTTAGTATGCACTAATTAAAGGGGCAGAGCTTTAAGAGACATTTTAGCTTTTATATTTTATAAGATATATTTTTTGTAAGAACCGCAATTAATAAATATATTTCAGTGAATAACTTATTGTTCAAATCTGTATATAAATATGTACATAAAGTGTTGTAATTATATTGTAAAATGGATGGATGGACGTTTAAAACAAAACTGTTATTATTAATTAGTAAGTATACATTTTTTGAGCCTTTTTAGAGAAAATCATATTGTAGTAAATTATGCAAAATACTCGATGATGTCATGGTGACCACGCCCATATCCACGCCCCCACCGCCACAGGTATCTTGGCAGTTTATGGGAAACACTGAATATGATTACATCGATATTTCTTATCGTCACAAAATCTTTTCCCCTTTTTTTTTAATTTCATGTTATGCAGTGTTGGCGCTAGGAATTTTCAAAACGGGGTCCCATTTTCTGCTGGTGGTGTGCCTCCGGATTTTTTTAATGAAAAAAATGTGCCTTGCCTCAAAAAAAAAAAGGTTGAAAAACACTGACTTAGATATTGGGTTTCACTATGTAAAGTGCTTTGAGTCACTAGAGAAAAGCGCTATATAAATATAATTCACTTCACATTTGTTTTCAAAACGCTTACAAAAAAGTGGGACAGACATTTTTATGACCTGATGGGGTCCCTGGGACCCCATTTTGAAGATTCCTAGTGCTGACCTTATATGGCACCTTTAAGTTTGTTAATTCACCTGAAATATTTGTCACGTGTGTACTTCATATTCAACAAATTAACATTCAAAATCACTCAATGTTGATTATTTTTTAAGTAAGAGGTATTGGTTACCTTGACTTGAAGGTTAGGGATGGCTATGCAAAACGAAAGTAAAACAGAACTGGCTACAAAGTAAACAGAAACAGAATGCTGGACGACAGCAAAAACTTACAACGTCCACATGTTGTTTATTCACCTAAACTATTCGTCACGCGTGTACTTCAGACTCAACAAATTAACATTCAAAATCACTCAGTGTTGATTATTTTCAAGTAAGAAAAGGGACAAGCGGTAGAAAAATGGATGGAAGGTATTGGTTACCTTGACTTGATATCCCATCGATACCACAACGTGCAGTATCGGACACCCCTCCTGACGAGTTTGTATGCTAGCAAGCCAACAATAAAGCTAGTTTTTGTTATTTCATTGTTTCAATGACGGCCGTAAAAAAGCGTTACAATAATAATAATAATAATAATAATAATAATAATAATGATAATAATAATTGCGTGTCGGACAATTGAGGACGTAAATGAAAGTTAGCCCAACTTCACCCGCTTGTGTTGCGCGTCGATCCTCGTCTGACCTCCGCCGATAAGCGCCGCCTGCCGCTTCTTCTCGATCCTCTCCTTGACGGACAGCTGGCTGACGCAGTAGCCGCGGCCGCGCGGTAGGCTGCCATGTTTGACTTGGACCAAACTCCGGAAGGACAGACGCAAGCCGCTGAATAAGCCACGGCCGCCTTTAGCTACACTGTAAGCCGCCATCATGGCCGACTCCTAAATACGTCATTTCGCGGCACACAGGAAGAGGAGGGGATTTCAGCCAATAGCCAACGAGGAGGGGATTTCTTCTAACCAATTAGCTTGAGGAAATGAACTGAAAAAGGTGGGGCTTGTACATGTTTGTCTGACTCTCAGGCATAGACATGTTCGAAGGGTACGCAGCATCGACCGCTACTGCCTACTGGCGCTGACGAGACGCAGGGCCGCCATCTTGGAGTGGTGATCCGCTCCACTCAGTGCAATTCATTTGGCAGCAGCATTGAACTGTCAGCGCATTTAATTCATCTTACCTCACTGAATACCACTGATTTTCTTTCTTTAGTTTATTTCTTTCGTTTATTTCGAACATGAACACACTTACAATATAATACCTCACACAATTTCATATCATTTCACTTTACATCATGTCCGAAAATGAGTAGGAAGAAGCAAAGCTTATTTAATCCTACCCCTTTCCCACTTCAGAGCGTTTACAAATATATATAATCATTTACTGACCTTTTTATATAATAAAATAACATCTGTGAATTAGTATACACAACAGTTTTGTAATATGTAATGAATTAATTCAGTTATTATTAACATACTGAAATGAAGAATATCTTATTTTCAATAAGGTTGAAAGTATTTCTCATAATTTTTCTTCTTTGTACTTTGTAAGCACTATTATTTTGAACAACCTCTTAAACTGGATCATATCAGTACAATGTTTAACTTCTTTACTTAATCCATTCCATCATTTAATTCCACATACTGATATGCTAAAGGTTCTAAGTGTTGTACGTGCATGTTGTACGTGCATTTTCACACGCTTTTTTGTCATACGTGTAGCTATGATAAAGGACACATGTTTTATTATTCATAGTTGGCTTAACAGTAATAGAATATTCTTATATGCTATAAGTGACCAGACGTCCGAGATCAAAACTGGGAATATAATCCCAGAGAAGGGAGAAAAAAACGCTCAGCTATTTTTTTAAATTGAAGAAACAATATGATTAGGTTATAAATACATGCTACATAAACAATGTATGAATACTTTAGATATCTATATATCTTATAGACTGTTGCTGCAGCAGCAGAGAGTTTATTCTGTCTTGACACTTTGTATTGATATTTTTTATTACATTCTTCCCTTAAATGATCATGTTTACATCCATCCATCCATTTTCTACCGCTTGTCCATTCTGGGGTCGCGGGGGTGCTGGAGCCTATCTCAGCTGCATTACAGTGATTGTTTTATATGTATTTTTGATGTAGGGGTCATCCTAACATAATATTGTGAAAGTCCAGTCCATAGTGGATCTAACATAATAGTGTGAGAGTCCAGTCCATAGTGGATCTAACATAATAGTGTGAGAGTCCAGTCCATAGTGGATCTAACATAATAGTGAGAGAGTCCAGTCCATAGTGGCTCTAACATAATAGTGTGAGAGTCCAGTCCATAGTGGATCTAACATAATAGTGAGAGTCCAGTCCATAGTAGATCTAACATAATAGTGTGAGAGTCCAGTCCATAGTGGATCTAACATAATAGTGTGAGAGTCCAGTCCATAGTGGATCTAACATAATAGTGAGAGTCCAGTCCATAGTGGATCTAACATAATAGTGTGAGAGTCCAGTCCATAGTGGATCTAACATAATAGTGAGAGAGTCCAGTCCATAGTGGATCTAACATAATAGTGTGAGAGTCCAGTCCATAGTAGATCTAACATAATAGTGTGAGAGTCCAGTCCATAGTGGATCCAACATACAGTAATAGTGTGAGAGTCCAGTCCATAGTGGATCTAACATAATAGTGAGAGTCCAGTCCATAGTGGATCTAACATAATAGTGAGAGTCCAGTCCATAGTGGATCTAGCATAATAGTGTGAGAGTCCAGTCCATAGTGGATCTAACATAATATTGTGAAAGTCCAGTCCATAGTGGATCTAACATAATAGTGTGAGAGTCCAGTCCATAGTGGATCTAACATACAGTAATAGTGTGAGAGTCCAGTCCATAGTGGATCTAATATAATAGTGTGAGAGTCCAGTCCATGGTGGATCTAACATAATAGTGTGAGAGTCCAGTCCATAGTGGATCTAACATAATAGTGTGAGAGTCCAGTCCATAGTAGATCTAACATAATAGTGTGAGAGTCCAGTCCATAGTGGATCTAACATAATAGTGAGAGTCCAGTCCATAGTGGATCTAACATACAGTAATAGTGTGAGAGTCCAGTCCATAGTGGATTTAACATAATAGTGTGAGAGTCCAGTCCATAGTGGATCTAACATAATAGTGTGAGAGTCCAGTCCATAGTGGATCTAACATAATAGTGAGAGTCCAGTCCATAGTGGATCTAACATAATAGTGAGAGTCCAGTCCATAGTGGATCTAACATAATAGTGAAAGTCCAGTCCATAGTGAATCCAACATATCAGCGAAAGTCCAGTCCATAGTGGATATAACATAATTGTGAGAGTCCAGTCCATAGTGGATCTAACATAATAGTGAGAGTCCAGTCCATAGTGGATCTAACATAATAGTGAGAGTCCAGTCCATAGTGGATCTAACATAATAGTGAAAGTCCAGTCCATAGTGAATCCAACATATCAGCGAAAGTCCAGTCCATAGTAGATATAACATAATTGTGAGAGTCCAGTCCATAGTGGATCTAACATAATAGTGAGAGTCCAGTCCGTAGTGGGGCCAGCAGGAGACCATCCCGAGCGGAGACAGGTCAGCAGCGCAGAGATTTCCCCAACCGATGCACAGGCGAGCGGTCCACCTACACCCACTCTGGACAGCCAGCACTTCATCCATGGCCACTGGACCTGTGTGTCTCCCCCTCCATAAGGGAGAGGGGGCAGAGGAGGAAAAAAAGAAACGGCGGATCAACTGGTCTAAAAAGGGGGTCTATTTAAAGGCTAGAGCAGGGGTCCCCAAACTTTTTGACTCGGGGACCGCATTGGGTTAAAACAATTTGGCCGGGGCCGGGCTGTATATAATCAGATGTATATACTATATATATATATATATATATATATATATATATATATATATATATATATATATATATATATATATGTATATATATATATATATATATATATATATATATATATATATATATATATATATATATATATATATATATATATATATATATATATATATACATATATATATATATATATATATATATATATATATATATATATATTAGATATATATATATATATATTAGATATATACAGTATATATATATATATATATATATATATATATATATATGTATATATATTAGATATATATGTGTATATATATATATATATATATATATATATATATATATATATATATATATATATATATATATATATATATATATATATATATATATATATATATATATATATATATATATATATATAGCGCACTTTCTGAGCGCACGATGATGTCACGTTATCTATGAGAAAATGCATTTTTAGACAATATGATTTGCCTGAGTGGCTAGGAGACACCGTGAGTAGCAAGCGGTACAAAGAGGATAAGAAAAGACAGAATTTTTTTTTTTTTTTTAATACTTGGGACCTCCCGCGGGCCTGATTTTGGACGCCGTAGTTTGGGGACCCCTGGGCTAGAGTATACAAATGAGTTTTAAGATGCTTCTACTGAAATGAAAAAAAAACATCTGTTTTGGCTCCTTTTGTTTTACATTTTTTATTATTATTTTTTTCGTTTTATAAAATAAAATTCAAAACAAACTAGTCGGTTTTTCGATTTTTCAATTTCCATTGATGGAAAGAAGAAAACATACACTGATCCGTTAGTCTGTAGACAAAAAAAAAAAAAAAAAGGGTAACCACGGTAACACAGCGAAATCTCGCGAGACTTTCACTCGGAGAGGGGTTGACGCGAGGAAGTGGGAAATCAAAAATGATTGATGCAATTTTTTTGAAAAACAAAACAGCCAGCGATGTGTACTTTCTCCGCCTATCGACCGCTAGAGCACCGTGTCGGGGAAACAACCGAGGCATGAACTCGCGTCCGGCAATTCCCTCTACGAGCACGGAATAAGGGAAGAAGGGAATCTGAACATTTCCGTTAGCAGTTTATGCTAGCCATGCTAGCGCTAATGGGTTAGCTTTGTTTACATCGAGCGCGCGCTTGTGCTAACTTGCTAACCTCATTAAAAGCCTCCACTATATATCAGCTCATTCATTTAAATTCGAATTATGTATCATTTCACGGAGGCTGTGATGCACTAGCTACACCATGCTAACGCTTTGATGATGGCTCCGTTTACCGTCGCTGTTATTGTCACAAAATCAATCAATCATGACGACAGCTAAGTGACGTCATCAAGTCATTTTGGCATTACAAGCATTTCTTGACGCGAAGTAAACAACAAATTAAAAAAAGGGGATGCTAACGTTAAGCTAGCCACCTGCCGAGCTAGCGTTAGCATGCTAGCTGCACGTTTGATCACTAATCAGTCAAGTTAGTGCTTGTTGTTTATTTGGGTCTTCGCCGGGACTGGACTATCTGGAGGGCATCGGACCATGAACCCGATCAACGCCACCGCGCTGTACGTGTCCGCCAGCCGGGCGGTGCTGCAGTGTGACCCGCGGCAGCCGCACACTTTCACCGACATGCTCGCCCTGCTGCCCTTCTTCCGCCAGTCGCTGGCGTGCCTCGTCTGCGGTAAGCCTCATTTTGTATATAACGTCATTTATTACCTCATTTGTCCCCTTTTTGCATTGAAGTTAATGTGTCTCTTAATTACGAAAGCTTTTCTTGATACTGAATTTATTTGACCGGTTTTTTTTTTTTTGCGTTATAATTTTGTGAACTGATTTTTCTTTTCAATTTATGCTAACAATTTAAATAAATACAAGTTTGGGAGCAAAATGCTTGTGTTATAAAATTATGTGTTTTAAAAAATTCAGTGTAAAAAACATGAAGTGCTTAAAAATTCAGAGTAAAAAAGTTACAGTAAGTCAGGGGTGTCAAACTCAAATACAGAGTGGGCTAAAATGTCAAAACTGTTGAACAAATTAATCTTTTAATTCGAGACCCGTACAAGTTTTGCATTGAATGTTGAACAAGCAAGGCTTACATAACTTTATAGTGACATGCAAAATCCAGTTTCAAATAATAATAAGAATTCAAAAATATCAATGGCATATCAAATAAAATTTCAATAAAAATTGAATGCCTCTTTTCTATTTGCAGCCTTCTGAGGTAAATATCAAAATAAACTTTTTACACAGGCTAATAATAAATTTGAAAACAAAATAACAATAATGAATGAATCAAACATTCAAGCCTTGAAGTAGCAAGAAAGTGCATGAATAAAAGGTTAATTATTGCTCAGTTTGCTACGCTGATTAGCTTTAACACTGAATATGGAACAAGCAACGCTTATACAACTTAATAGTGCAAAATCAATTTAAAAAAAACAAACGAAAAAACATCAATGGTATATTAAATAAAATTTAAATACAAAATGGAATGCCTCTTTTCTATTTGCAGCCTTCTGAGGTAAATATCAACAATAACTTGGTAGGCGGGGTTGGGGGGGGGGGGCGGGGTTTGGTGGTAGCGGCGGGTGTATATTGTAGCGTCCCGGAAGAGTTAGTGCTGCAAGGGGTTCTGTGTATTTGTTCTGTTGTGTTTATGTTGTGTTACGGTGCGGATGTTCTCCCGAAATGTGTTTGTCATTCTTGTTTGGTGTGGGTTCACAGTGTGGTAACAGTGTTAAACTTGTTTATTCGGTCACCCTCAGTGTGACCTGTATGGCTGTTGACCAAGTATGCCTTGCATTCACTTGTGTGTAAAAGCCGCATATATCATGTGACAGGGGCCGGCACGCTTTTTGTATGGAGGAAAAGCGGACGTGACGACAGGTTATAGAGGACGTTGAAGGCAGTGCCTTTAAGGCATGCTCCCAATAATGTTTTGCTGGGTGGAAATCGGGAAACATTCGGGAGAATGGTTGCCCCGGGAGATTTTCGGGAAGGGCACTAAAATTTGGGAGTCTCCCGGGAAAATCGGGAGGGTTGGCAAGTATGAGTATTAGCGGTGAATGCGATGTTACAGCGGCACCGTATAATACCGGCGGGCCAGCTCTAGTGTTAATTTGATATTGCCTCAGGGCCAAATGAAATTACACGGCGGGCCAAATTTGGCCCGCGGGCCAGAGTTTGACACCCATGCAGTAAGTGCTTAAAAATTCAGTGTCAAAAAATGCTGTGCAAAAACGCAAGACCCACTTCTGATACATTTTAAGTAAGTACCAATGATTGTCACACACACACACTAGGTGTGGTGTAATTTGTCCTCTGCATTTGACCCATTATTATTATTATAGAGGTTTATTTGAAATAGGGACACATAGAAAAACATAGACATCTGAAACAGTCATCCAATGTATGCATCATAGTGTTTGTAGCCAAAGCTAATTTACAACACTTGTCCCCAACAACAACACAGATCCAACATCATTAAAATAGGAAAATAAAAAATAGAATGAGTCGATAATAGTAATAATACAGACAAAGTGCAAACTAGATAAAAGCCAATAATAATAATAACACAGACAAAGTGCAGACTAGATAAAAACCAATTAGTAAAAATGAGTAAAAACTAAACATGGGAACATGATTGTTGCTCAACTAGCCATAATTGTGTTTGTTTTTTAAAAGTGACAAGTGCAGGTATACTTTTCAAAGTGTCCGGTAAAGAGTTCCATAGTTGTGGTCCTTTTATGTTCTACGGAATGGAACACAACAGTTGCCTTTTGACCCTGCTCGGGTGGTAGATCTGGTACCACTTTGCAGTCTTGTAATTGCCTTGCAGAGCAATTGGGGAGCAGAGTTATCCAAGCATTTAAAAACCAGTTTGACTGTGTGTAACAAAATAAAATTGTTACACACCCTTGTTCACCCCCTGGGAGGTGAGGGGAGCAGTGGGCAGATTGAGGCAACCCATCCTTTGATTGATTGGTTGAAACTTTTATTAGTAGATTACACAGTACAGGACATATTCCGTACAATTGACCACTAAATGGTAACACCCCAATAGGTTTTTCAACTTGTTTAAGTCGGGGTCCACTTAAATTGATTCATGATACAGATATATACTATCATCATAATACAGTCATCACACAAGATAATCATACATTGAATTATTTACATTATTTACAATCCGCGGGGTGGGATTATTAGTGATGGATCGCGTCGAGCTCATAGAGCAAAACCCTGTCGGTGTGCGTACCACTTTTAGAAAGTCCAGTGTTTCCCACACATTCATTTATTTGTGGCGGCCCGCCACGAAAGAATTACGTCCGCCACAAATAAAAAATAAAATTTTTTATTTTTTATTTTTATTTTTATTTATTTTTTGTCCAGCTTCTCAGGCAAATCATATAGTTGATGTAGATGCCCATATAGGCTGTTCAGATTTACTTTACAAAAGAGAAGTGTAGCATACTTCTCTTGTTGCCTTATTTGTGTTTGACCACTACTGTTTTCTGTTTATTTGTTACTGACTGTGGCAGGACACCTCTGCCTCTGTTTCACTTTATGTTGCTGGTAAATAATATGGTTGTAGTAGTAGGCTAAAGTTAAATTATTTAGTATACACTAAGTAAAGGGGCAGAGCTTTAAGAGGCATTTTAGCTTTTATATTTTATAAGATATATTTTTTGTAAGAACCACAATTAATAAATATATTTCAGTGAATAACTTATTGTTCAAATCTGTATATAAATATGTACATAAAGTGTTGTAATTATATTGTAAAATGGATGGATGGATGGATGGACGTTTAAAACAAAACTGTTATTATTAATTAGTAAGTATACATTTTTTGAGCCTTTTTAGAGAAAATCATATCATTGTAGTAAATTATGCAAATTACTCGATGATGTCATGGTGACCACGCCCATAGCCACGCCCCCACCGCCAGAGGTATCTTGGCAGTTTATGGGAAACACTGAAGTCACGTGACCGATCATGAGCTGTTTCGGTCACGTGACCGATACGCGAACTGTGTCGCACTGACGCCTCCTCTGTGCCCTGTGAGCGGGTCTTTTCTACAGCCGGAGAAATAATAACTAAGAAGAGAAATCGTCTAAAATTTAATACGTTGGAAAAACAGTTGTTTTTTTAAAAAATAAAAATGTGTAAAAAAAAAAAAAATTCCCAGTCCACAAGCATCCTCATTCACAACACGTTCTCTTAGATTTCCATGTTATGATACATGTTCACATTATTTATTGACTGTATCTAAAAAAGATACAAATATATTATATTAAAATTATTTTGTGACGATTAAAAAATATCGATGTAATCATAGTAGTATCGACTAGATACGCGAGTGTACTTGGTATCATTACAGTGGATGTCAGGTGTAGATCCACCCATGGCGTTTGTTTACATTCAGTATTTGTGATCCATAAAACTTTCGGCAAATCAAAATTTGAGAAATTGTACCTGAAAGTGCATTACTTTGAAGTCGATTATTAATTAATAATTAGACCAGGCAAAAATAAACAAAACAAAACACCGGTAATATGTAACATGTAAATACATAACATGTAGATATGTAACATGTAAATACATAACATGTAGATACGTAACATGTACATACTGTACATAACATGCAGATATGTAACATGCAGATATGTAACATGTAAATACATAACATGTAGATACGTAACATGTACATACTGTACATAACATGTAGATATGTAACATGCAGATATGTAACATGTAAACGCCAACGCTAAAGCGCCAGTAAAAACTACACACCAAGTTTTGGTTTGATACTGTCACGTTTTGTTTGACACTGTCAAGTGTCCGCCCTGAGATGGGTAGGTCGCGAGTTCGAACCCCGACCGAGTCATACCAAAGACTATAAAAATGGGAGCCATTACCTCCCTGCTTGGTACTCAGCATCAAGGCTTGGAATTGGGGGTTAAATCACCAAAAATGATTCGGCGCGGCCACCGCTGCTGCTCACTGCTCCCCTCACCTCCCAGGGGGGTGAACAAGGGGATGGGTCAAATGTAGAGGACATATTTCGCCACACCTAGTGTGTGTGTGACAATCATTGGTACTTTAACTTTAAAGGCCTACTGAAATGAATTTTTTTTATTTAAACGGGGATAGCAGATCTATTCTATGTGTCATACTTGATCATTTCGCGATATTGCCATATTTTTGCTGAAAGGATTTAGTATAGAACAACGACGATAAAGATTGCAACTTTTGGTATCTGATAAAAAAAAGGCTTGCACCTACCGGAAGTAGCGTGACGTAGTCAGTTGAACATATACGCAAAGTTCCCTATTGTTTACAATGATGGCCGCATGAAGTGAGAGAGATTCGGACCGAGAAAGCGACAATTTCCCCATTAATTTGAGCGAGGATGAAAGATTTGTGGATGAGTAAAGTGCAAGTGAAGGACTAGTGGGGAGTTGAAGCTATTCAGATAGGGAAGATGCTGTGAGAGCCGGGGGTGACCTGATATTCAGCTGGGAATGACTACAACAGTAAATAAACACAAGACATATATATACTCTATTAGCCACAACACAACCAGGCTTATATTTAATATGCCACAAATTAATCCTGCATAAAAACACCTGCGTGTTTGTTATGCTAGCTCCTAGCTCCTCTGCTAGCTCCTAGCTCCATAGAACACGCCAATACAATTCAAACACCTGATCAACACACACAATCACTCAGCCCAAAAGACCGTTTACCTAACCCAAGGTTCATAAAGCTTATATATTTTTAAAAAGTTACGTACGTGACGCGCACATACGGTCAAGTTATCGAATGTTTAGCAGCCAAGGCTGCATACTCACGGTACCTGATATTCAGCTGGGAATGACTACAACAGTAAATAAACACAAGACATATATATACTCTATTAGCCACAACACAACCAGGCTTATATTTAATATGCCACAAATTAATCCTGCATAATAACACCTGCGTGTTTGTTATGCTAGCTCCTAGCTCCTCTGCTAGCTCCTAGCTCCATAGAACACGCCAATACAATTCAAACACCCGATCAACACACACAATCACTCAGCCCAAAAGACCGTTCACCTAACCCAAGGTTCATAAAGCTTATATATTTTTAAAAAGTTACGTACGTGACGCGCACTTACGGTACGGTACGTGTTATGCTAGCTCCTAGCTCCTCTGCTAGCTCCTAGCTCCATAGAACACGCCAATACAATTCAAACACATGATCAACACACACAATCACTCAGCCCAAAAGACCGTTCACCTAACCCAAGGTTCATAAAGCTTATATATTTTAAAAAAGTTACGTACATACGCAAAAAAAAGCCAAAGCTGCATACTCACAGTAGCACGTCTGCGTCTTTGTCATCCAAATCAAAGTAATCCTGGTAAGAGTCTGTGTTGTCCCAGTTCTCTACAGGCGTCTGTGTATCCAAATCAAAAGTCCTCCTGGTTAGAGTCTCTGTTATCCGAGTTCTTCCATCTTGACTGCATCTTTCGGGAATGTAAACAAAGAAGCGCCGGCTGTGTACTGTTGTGGCTGACTACGTTCGAAAAATACGTCCATTTCGCACCGACAACTTTCTTCTTTGCTTGCTTGGCTTCCTTCTCCATAATGCAATGAACATGATTGAAACAGATTCACGAACACAGATGTCCAGAATACTGTGGAATTATGAAATGAAAACAGAGCGTTTTCGTATCGGCTTCAATGTGGAAGGCATACCCGTGTTCGTCGGGCTACGTCACGCGCATACGTCATCCTCAGAGGCGTTTCGAACCGGAAGTTTAGCGGCAAATTTAAAATGTCACTTTATAAGTTAACCCGGCCGTATTGGCATGTGTTATAATGTTAAGATTTCATCATTGATATATAAACTATCAGACTGCGTGGTCGGTAGTAGTGGGTTTCAGTAGGCCTTTAACTTATGGACTAATAGGGATGATGTTTGATAAGAAATTATCGAGTTCGAGCCTATCATCGAATCCTCTTATCGAACCGATTCCTTATCGATTCTCTTATGGAGTCCAGATAGGTTGTTGTATATGGAAAAAAACACACAATATTTGGTTTAACAAAAGCTCACTTTTATTATATAAGAAAAAAATAAAATCTAATAAATAAATAAATATTGACTGTTACCCCCCTAAAAAAATAAAATCAAAAAAATAAATATTGACTGTTGTTACCCAAAGTATATTAAATGGGATTTTTCATAAAAACAAATATATACAGTAACACAAAAACAACCTGTCTCTGTGATATAATAATATAGTGTTAAATAAAATCAGTCCCTTGGGCACAAAACTGAAAATAATACAGCTCTCCAAAAAGTGCACTTCTGCTGCTATTGGAACATAACTGTTTGTTATGATGCTTTGACATTTTTGCACTTTATTTCGTTATTGAAAGAAAATTCTATGAAGAGAAAAGTTGTTTGCAAATGTGGTTACAATGCTAAAAAATGAAAAGTTAAAGCTAAAAAAAGAAATGCACTTTATTGAGTTAACATTATTTCTTTATGGGGGAAAAAATGTTATGAGCTAGAGAATATAACAACTACACTACCCAGCATGCAACGGGAGTGACGAGCATGCGCGGTAGCCCCGAAAAGTGTTGCATGTTGCCACGCTGTGAAAGTAAACGTCAAGAACTCAGCCAACACGCCTCGTCTGCATTATTTATAATTAGACAGACAACACATCTACAGTGTGATTTTGTTTTGTTTACAAGGAAAGAAAAACAAAAGTTAAAAAAGGGAGATGTGTTGTATATATATGTATGTGCTGCGGTTGTTTTAAGAACATTGCGACAGCTGCCGTAAAGGAGGTGCGTTGCTAGCCTGGTTGCTATGTTTCCGGTTGGTCGTAAAAGTGTTGGTCATGTGTTTTACCCTGCTCAAATCTCTCAGTAAAGTTATTCGATGGATTATAGCTTTTGTTTTGAACTTTATTACACCTTGGAGCGCTTTTTCCCGTCCATTGTTTTCCTGCTTTCGCTATCTGCGCCTAATGACTGAGCTACATGACGTCAATTCTTGTGATGTCCCACGGAGCATTTCTGGTCGGGACGGGATTCGAATAAAGAATCAACTCTTTTCCTTTACTATAGTGGTCTCGATGACGGGTACCGGTTCTCAAAAAGGGATTCGAGTCCGAGGACTCGGTTCTTTTCTTATCAAACAACCGGGAAAACCGGTTTCGAGTATCATCCCTAGTGCCTTGTCTCTCCAAAATGAGACGTGTGTAAAAGAGGTTTTAAAGGTGCTGTTTGTCCGGCAGGTAAGCTGCTGCAGGATCCCATCTCTCCCACGCACGGCGAGTGTCAGCATTACGTGTGTCTGGGCTGCAAAGGCCAGAAGATGCAGGTCAGGTCGTCGTGTGGCCGCTGCAAGGACAATTCGGGCTTCCAGGAGAACAAGCAGCTGTCGCTGCTGGTGCGTCTGTACAGGAAGCTGTGCCTCTACGTCACACACTCGCCACTGCTGCCGTCCATCAGCGGCAACGCCGAGGTCATGGCTCTGCTGGAGGAGGCGCTCCCGTCACACCATCAGGAGGCGGAGGACGTGGGCCTGGACGAGCCGGATCACGCCGCCGTGGCGTCCTTGACCCCCACGGAGGCGCCGCCGGTGCCCGCCGAGCTCTCGGCCGTGCCGCAGAGCTCCTCGTCAGACCCGCCTGTCTCCAACGGACCGCAGGAATGCAACGGGGATCTGCGGGAGTGCCTGGACCCCTCCTCCCCCGAGCTGGAAGTGTGCGAGCTGATGGAGGAGACGCCCCCGGTGGGACTCTCCGTGTCCGACACTGCCACCCTCGAACTCAGTCTGACCACTGGACCCTTCGCCCCCACGCCGGGCACCGTGTGCTCGCTCAGGGACGGGGACTTGGGCGGCAGGGTGCTGGAGGAGGGTGAGGTGTTGCTGCTTAGCGTGGAGGAGGTCCTCCAGACGCTGGACCCCCTGCAGCCCGGCACGGACACTCTCCACGTGGGGCCGCAGAGGACTCACATATCCGCGGACAGAGCGCAGATGTTCCTCCAGTTGGACGCCGCCCACAACTACACGCAGCAGACAGACAGGACTCACGCGCCCCCCGCCTACTCGTCTGCGGCCTTTGCTCCGCCTCCAGCCTCCAAGCCGCCGCCCGTGCGCCTCAAACGCAAGCGATCGCGGTCCGAGAGCGACAGGGAGAAGGTGAACCCTCTCCCCATCGCCTCCATCCTGCAGGGCTCGTCCTCGCCCATGCTGACTCATCACGCCCTGCACGCCCCCGCCGCGCCCTCCTTCAGCACGCCGGTGCACTCCTACTCCTCGCTCCCCTTTAACGGCGCGCCCCCCAAGACCAGCCGGCCCGCCCAGAACCACAGCAAAGGCGCGCGGAAGCACGGCGACGTGGGCTCCAAAAAGCCGCACGCCAAGGCGCGCTCGAGTGGCGGCGCTAAGAGCAAAGAGCGCAGCAAAGACCAGCGGCTGCAGTTGTCCTCCTGCCTGGTGCCGCCCGCCCAGGTGAGACCCGCCTACAAGAAGCCTGTAGAGAAGAAAGGCTGCAAGTGTGGCCGCGCCACCCAGAACCCGTCTGTGCTCACCTGCAGGGGGCAGCGCTGCCCCTGTTACTCCAACCGCAAGGTGAGGGTTTAATATGTCCTTTAGTGGTTCACTTCTTTGTTCAACAGGTGTGTGTGTGTGTGTGTGTGTGTGTGTGTGTGTGTGTGTGTGTGTGAGTGTGTGTGTGTGAGTGTGTGTGTGTGTGTGTGTGTGTGTGTGTGTGTGTGTGTGTGTGTGTATATATTAGGGATGTCCGATAATATCGGCCTGCCGATATTATCGGCCGGTAAATGCGTTAAAATGTAATATCGGAAATTATCGGTATCGGTTTTTTAATTATCTGTATCAGTTTGTTTTTTTAAATTTATTTATTTTTATTAAATCAACATAAAAAACACAAGATACACTTACAATTAGTGCACCAACCCAAAAAACCTCCCTCCCCCCATTTCTTTCTGTTATCAATATTCTGCTTCCTACATTATATATCAATATATATCAATACAGTCTGCAAGGGATA